>NC_046661.1:3585967-3615092 GCF_010883055.1 Belonocnema kinseyi | reverse complement strand
ATGGCATCCCTGAAGATCCTGAGCTCGTTGATAGAAGCGCCATACGACACCTTTGCGCTGGAGAGACTTATACATACCTGGGCGTGCCACAGAGCCGCATTTGGAATGTGACATCTATAAAGGATACTCTCCGAAGCAGATACAAACGTCTCATCCGACAGATTTGGTCTTCCGAACTGTCGGCATGCATCTTAAGTCTTCCGTTCCGCGACTGTACATCTCACGCCGTCAAGGGGGTTGCGGAATATTGAGTCTTGAATGTCTTTACAACAGGATTATTCTGGGTACAGCACATAGAGTTGCAAATGGAAGAGACCCTCTTTTAAAAATGGCCAGGAATCACGAGGAAGTAGGCAAAGGAGCATTTCTGTACAAAGCAGCGGAGGAGGCTGCTGAAACACTCGGACTTGAATTCAGTATTAGGGGTGAGCAAAATGCATCAAATCTAATCCATCTCGAGTACTCACTCCTGAAAGCCCGGATTAAGAAAGCACAAGAGAAAAACTTTCGTGAACAGCTCCTAGATAAGAGGATGCACGGTATCTTCCACAGAAATGTGAAGGATCAGTCAATGTCTTGTGAGCTAACGTTTTCTTTCCTTAAATCGCGCGGATTGAAGTCTGGTACAGAGGGTTTCATTTTTGCATGCCAAAAAGGTGTCATTTCCACCTTAACATACCGTCGCCACATTTTGAGCCAAGACATTCCCGATGATAGCTGCAGGGCGTGCCATGCACACCCCGAACATTTAGCTCACATACTATCTAGTTGTCCAACACACGCGGGAACGACCTACATTCAAAGGCACAACGCGGCACTAAGAGTACTTTATTACCATCTCTGTCACTCCTACGGCATTCACCTTAATATCGCTCCTCTAAATGGTCCAAGGGAAATTGAGTCAATTGTCGAGAATGGGAAGTGCCGTACACGTCATCAAAATTTATATAGATTTTCGTATACTTCCCTAGCGGACCGAAGCAACCGAAAGGAGCCTCTACAAAGTACCCTTAAAGACCCCACTGAGTCCCCCTTGGGTCCCTTCTTAAAAACTAAAAAAACAGCAAGATCAATTTTGAAATTATTGAAATTCGGATTCTACGTTAAAATTTCCATGAAAAACTCACGGAGTAATCGCAATACTTTTTTTTGCAGCTTTAAAATTTTTTTTAAATTTCATGACTTCTTCTGCAGCTGACTTCAAGCGCATCCATAATAGCTCAAGTAGTATTAGTAGTATTTAAACAAATCCTTTACTTTTAGTTCTAAAATATCGTCTCATGGACACTGCTTGACTGCTCTTACTTGCATCAGAGCGTTGTTGCCTGAGGTTTCCACTGCGTGGAACTAGCATCCAGACAAAAATTCTTAAAGTTACCGACGGAGTGCTTATTAACTGCTACTAAAAGAAGATTCACTTGAAGCCGCCTTGGGCTCATGTAAATTTTAGTTATTTTATTATTTTAAAGTTTTTAAAGCTGCAAGAAAAAGTATTGCGATTACTCCGTGAGTTTCTAATGCAAATTTTCACGTAGAATCCGAATTTCAACAATTTAAAATTTATCTTGCTGTTTTTTGGGTTTCTAAATAAGGAACCGAAGGGGGGCTCAGTGGGGTCTTTAAAGGTACTTTGTAAAGGTTGTCACCGGTTAGCGGAGTGGTATCCATGGTTAACAAAACATTTAGGCCACCGGTTGCCATATAGCATCATAAACGGTTACTATGTGAACATCGTCTACGGTGAGGTTGGACTTATTTCGTTCATGACTGTTTTCGTTCATTATTGTCCAAGTAATTTGATTCATGGAGAGATTGAAGAGTTTATTACAAATTTTAATAAGGTGCAAACAGCAAAAAAATTATCGAAATGGACTTTTCTGACGAAGACAGCATTGTAAGTTTCGATGATCTACAACAAATGATAGAGGAGGCGAGGCCTCCGCGTCGCCTCGGGTGCACGCGACGCCTTCGCACTCGCAGTGACCGAACCACCTGTTTGGCTTCTTGTATCGAAATATATTATTTCTATCTTATATACCAAAATAGTTTCATAAATTTTCTAAAGTAGAGAACATCGTAAACACTTAAGATTTACCTTTTTAGTCAGATAACAATATGCACGCACGGTGTAGGCACGAGTGCGAATAAACCTGTCACGCAGGTCACCAAACAGATGTGTCCGCATATGCGTGACATGTATATCGCACCTCGTGCAAATCGCACGCGTGTCGATGAAGTACATCCCTTCCGCGAGTAGCATAAACTATTAAAATCATCATGAATTGTGCAATAAGAAATTTTCGAAATAAATTCCTTTTCGAAAAAATTTCGCCTTTTCTTTTAAAAACACCCATAATTGTACAAAATGATGTTTCTTGTTGTATAAAGCAACTAAACTGCATAATATTTTTACACATAACTTTATGATTTCTTCTAAATTCAAAATCAATGCAGGTGCCGTTCACTGAATGTAGTGTGTCTTTTACAGGAAATATCGTGTCGTTCACTGAATTTGAATAAATTAAAAAAAAAAATTTAACAATAGTTTGTTAAACAATAATTATATTAATGGATACTGTCTGAAAACGAAAAAAAATGTGCCCTTTTAGATGAATTCATCTTCGTTACCATACAAGAAGCATATACATGATTATTTTCCTTCTTCTGAAAACTTTTTCTTAAGCACATCACAACTTGACGGTCACATAACCTGACTGACGGCGGGGTCGGCAACGATGTCCGGTGAACCGTGAAGTTTGACATTTGCGCATGTACAATGCAAGGTACAAATATCATTTGAAATAAGATAAATACATCATTTATTTGAAACAAAATATTAATTTGAGTCAACTGAAGTTAATTTGCTTAGTAAAAAATACTATTGACATATTGTTTATATGTATTCAGTAAGGATGACGACCAAATAACATGAGTGATTGCTGAATGAGACTCATTTTGCACGCACGCACTTATCCATCAGTTAATCACTTAAGGTGCTTGCCATTTGCCTGCGATATGGGTCGCATCGTGCGACTCGCATGCGTACATGAAGCGTGCGTGCTTGAAGCTTGCGTCACACAATTGTTACCTGGGTGCATTCTTATCAGAGAAGGTATTAGATTTGTGTAAATCCGAAAAACAGGTTTTTACAGATGTGTTAGTCAGTCAGTCTGCCTGTCTGTTCGGGGACTGTTTTTTTTTTAGTTTGTTAGCACGATAACTTTCGAAAGAATTAACAGATTGAATTTTTCTTTGGTATACTCTTTAAGTATCTTAAAATAAAGGCCAACTTTGTTAGCCGGGCATTTAGGATAAAAATTCAAAAAGTGAGCAAATTTCGTATATTTTTGAAACACTTTTTTTTAAGATTCAAAAATTTTCTGTACGGACATTCATAGTATTAAAAAAAAACAATTTATCATAATGATTTTTTTTTTGATGAAACAAACGTTTACCAGAGTTATGGCATTTGCAGAATTTAAAAAAAAAACACGAAAATGAACATTTTATGCCAAATAACGCACGATATCAACATAGTCAAAAAAAGATAAATGTTGTTCTTTGAATGCCGTACAGGATTATCATAACAACTTTTAGAATTTTCTTTAAAAATCGAAAATTCCAATTTTAACATCATAAAAAAGTAATAAAAAATTACATTTTTTCATTCAACTAATTATTATTAGCATAAAACACTAGCATTGGTGGACTTATTGACGTAATCCATGCAGTGGAAGGGGACTTTCGCTCCCCTCAGCCGGTGGCTGCCTGTGAAGGTCGGGAGCGAAAAGTCAATCTCCCGCCGTAACTAGTCTCTCCACCCTAGACGCTTTGAGAGTGTATTTTAGTGAATTATTAGGAGATGAAGCAATAGGGCACCAAAACTGCGATGTAGAACAGGATGCGTTAGAAAATTAAATTGACTCAGTCTGGGAGGTCACTGAGGTTAGGGATATAATTTAGAATCTAAAAAACGGTAAGGCTGATGTGTAGACCGTAAGTTTAACGTTAAAATCCAAAAATAACATTTTAATTGAGCAAATTCAGTTTTTGAAAAAACCGCAGAAGCTGCAATAAAATATTTGATAACAATTTTTTTCAACGAATGCGCATTTTTAAACGAGACCATAAAACTACGTCTGTTTTAATACCAATGCATATTAGAAATTGTAATAATATACATTTATCGAATCAACAGTCGCGCGCACCAGGCGCGCTCAAACTTGCGAACGAAGCGAACCGCGCGCGCAGCTTTCGATGAGAATGTACCCGCAACGAGGACAGATTGTTGATAAATAATTTATCTAAATAAATACAAAATCTTCATCTATTATTCGCGGGAAAAATAATTTTGTATCTTATATCTATCACAATAATTTCGCAGATTTCTTACATTGCGAAAAACTGTAAACACTTAACATTCAACTATGCTATAAATAATTTAAATTAACAATTATTAAAACAATTTCTTTTCTTTTATTAAAACAAATTCCTCATTTTATAATGTAGCGTAATAGCTTATTAGACATATTATTTTCAAAAATATTGTCAACATGTAAATAGTTCACACTGATCTTTTTTATCAGAAAGTTATCTTAACAAATAGAAAATTTACCATTTTTTCTCAAAACAGGTATTGGATTTTTATATTTATTAACTGAAATTATTTATAAAAAACAAACATTTTACGCTTTAAGCATTTTCGGGAGTTGCATCATTCTGTGAAAAAGGATGGACATTCTCTATTAGATTTTATCAATGATTTATAATGAAGCTAAATGTTAGGCGTAGACAATATTCTACAGCTTTTAGTAAGACTTAAAAGCTATGTAGCTACATATAAAATGAAAAAAAAAAAATCACGAAAAAGGGGATTACAATGTTCGATTTGCTAAATTATATTGTTTAGAACAAAGTTATATGTTAAATGTTGACAATTTTCTTAAGTTCAGTAAATTTAAAAAGCTAATTTCATACGTATTATATATGATATAGTATTTGTAATTTATGATATATATGATACGCAACTGTTTTTTAAAGTGTAAGGATGATTTATTTAAAAATTTTGTTTATAATAATACAAATAAAGCCCAATGAAAAACCTATTTGCCTTATTGTATGCTTAATTTGAGAGAGGCATAGGATTAAATTATTTATTAATTAAATAAAAGGTGACAATCGAAGTTTCTTATTCTATTAATTCTTCGTTACACACTATTACCATACACGAGTACAATGCTATCTCCTCATGAGATTGGAAGGCCAGAGAAACAAATAATGCTTTCATAATTTAAAGCTTCGAGGATTGAAAAAAATTGCAACCTTTAACTCTTTAATTTTAATCTCCAACGTTTCGAAATAAAAAAACATGCTACATTCAAAATATTCAAATTGAATACTGAAACGGAAAAGACCGGAATCGCTAATAACAACGGAATGCAAAATTTGCGATACTATGTTAAGTCGCAAAACAACAGGTACAAAGTTATTACTCCCGTTACAAATCAAGGATCAACTAAAATTGTTATGGCGAATATTTAACCCAGTCAGAAGCAAATAAATATAGTAATTAATAACATAAATAGCACGACCTGAGGTCGCATCTTCTGGCAGGTTCATCCAAAACGAGGATTTAAATATTCATAATAAATACATCACGCGTTTAAACGTTTGAACCTAATCAGTAATTATTACGAAACGCGTAATTCAGATTGTAGAGACAATTAATTAATAACAATATAGTACAGTCAATTCCACTGATTTTTTTCCTCGGTAATATAGCTTCTTCAACGTGCCGACAGAATGTGTAGCGCTATTCTTTGATTTGGCATCCCTTTCCACACAGTGCTCTTGCATTTCTGGAAATCGAATGTTTTGAACACACTTCTTATCAGTATTATGTTAACCACCTTTACATATGCTTAGCCAACTTTATATAAAAGTACAAAAGATATACAATCGTGGGGTTTACGACTGAAGCGTTTTAGAGTTCCAGACAATACCTGTGATCATGTAGTCCAAGTGCTAATGTGCAGTTACAGGGCATTTAAATTACATTATTGAACAGAGATGGTTTAAACATAATAATTGGAAATCGAAAATTTGCTACTATCAAAAAGTTTCTTTTTTGAACCCTTATAACATGTATAAATTTAGGTGTGTGCAAATTTTAAAAAACCCGACGGACGGGCCAGGTGAAACCGGTAAACCCGGATAAAAAGGAAATTAAGAAATTTACAAGAATGTCCGGTAACGTTAGTCGTAGTTGATGGCAATAAACCATAACATTTCGAAAACATTTTTTTTTACTGTCGGACCAGGTTGTAAGCCCGATCACATCCCAATTCATTTTGCAAATCCTCAGGTTCCGCAAAGCAAAAAAAAAAATAAGTTAAAAAAAATTCGTACCTTTCAGCTTTGAAAAAAATTCTTATATTAATATGCTCAATCTTCATAAATCTTGTGAAATTTCAACATTTTTTTAGGACAAAATCTCACTTTCATAAACCTCAAAAAACAAAAATAATTTTGGAAAGCTTTGCGAACTATCTCAAATTTTTCTGATAATATTGAAACTTTCTCGCAGTCAAAATTTACCCAAAGATAATTAAGATGATTGTAGTCATTAAAATGACCAAACTCTAAATTAAATGAAAATTAAAACATACATAATCCTCAGAGTTTTTCAAAAATAGCTAATATCAATTTCTTTTCATAATCTATATAATATTCCGGGACGAAATATAGCAATTCTGTTTAGCTCTAGATTATATGGTGTTTAACACTCCACTATTAGCAAATTTGTTCGTTTAAAATTAACGATAAGTCCAGCAGTAAAAGGTAAAAAAGCAGTTTTTCTCACTTTTTACCGAAATTTGCATGTGGCATTGAAAAAGGTTTCATATAAAAATGCAAGATCGAAAAGAATTACAAGTGATCTTTTTTTTTACTTTTAATGTATAATAAGATTTTGGAGAAAACTTGAAGAGAAAGTATAAAAATTCCCTACATTTTTTTAATTAAATAATGTTAAAGAAACACATCGTTTCATTTTTTACGTTATTTTTAATTTTTTGATATGTTTAGATCTACAACTGTTGCAAATATATATATTTTTAATGCCGTTGGACGTTTTGATGAAAAGAGAGACAAACTAATTTTTTGCCCTTTTTGACGGTTGTGCTTTGCTTCAATGTTGATCAAAAAAATGTGCTTGCTGCGCGATCACATACTCATTGCGTGCGCAGCGCTTCTCGCTAAGTTTAGCCGCACTCAGGGCGCGCGAGTATGCTCTTGCGCTGTGCATTTGTTTCCGTACCTTTAATGCGTCTACTTCAACTACGGCTTTTCAAATATCATACATATTGTAACTTAAATCGACAACTGTGATTCAAACTTTTGAGGAAGTGCAGTTATCAATTGGAACTGCATTTTTCTCCATTTTTTGTTTTAAAAAGGTTCTTAAAGCACCTGCGGATTTAATGATTACATACTCATTGTGAAACTCGCGCTCGATAATTAGGTTATAGGTTTAGCTGTATACTTTCATTCCGTTCGTTCAAACTTCAGTTCTAATACAACTTTAGTTTAATTAATTAATCTAGAATATTTTCAATTTGTGTCCAATTGAAAAATTTTATCAAGATAATTTATAAGTCTTGTTAAAATCTACTGTAGATAATGCTTTAAACTTACGGACATCTTAAAAATAAAAACTGCATATTTTTGAAAATGATCGAACTTTTTAAATTTTTGTCTTTAAAAAATTTCATTAAAATAGTTTCGTAATATATTTTATATCTAGTTGAAATTTGGGTAGATATTTCTTAATCTATCCAAAAAATATTTTCTTGACAATTTTCGGTATCCGTGACAAAAAGCCCAAACTATAAAGCGCCCGCCCAATAAGAGTCGCGCTCCGTGAAAAAGGCCCGCGAATCAGAGAGCGGGTAGGGGCGTGCTCATACATACATCCATCGCGATGAAGCGAGTCGCTCTCTGATTCGCGGGCCTTTTTCACGAAGCGCGACTCTTATCGGGCGGGCGCTTTGCCGTTTGGGCTTTCTGAAACGGATCCAATTTTCGAAATGTTGAAAAGCATATAACTTTTTTCATTTTTATCGAATTGTGAAAAACTATCAGGATAATTCGCAAATCTTTTTATCGTGTGCCAAAGATTTTCACAAAAATTTCTAAAACTCTTTTAAAAAATATGTTTCAAATTTTTAAAAAGCTCTAACTTTTTAAATTTTTGTGTAATGAAAAAACTTAAGTCAGATAGTTTTTAAATATATTTTATATCTAGTATAAATTTTGAGTGCAACTTCCTAATTTATCAGAAAAATATTTCTTCTAATTTTTCAAAAATTTCGAAATTTTCTATAGTGTATAGCTGTTCTAATTTTAATCGAAAGTTTAAATTTCATTTGGATAATTTACAAGTCTTCCACCCATCTATAAGAAACTTTAACAAAAATGTCTAAAATTGGTAGCAAACAAATTTTCAAATTTTGAAAATGCTCTAAATTTTTAATTTTTGGTTCGAAATATCTGTTTAATGAATTTAACCTTCAATATGGGATGTTTGAAAGGTGAATTAAAGGCTGACTCGATTGTATTACATGTAAACGCAGTTCCACAATCTATAATTATACGATTGGGTCTACTATAATTACAGAAATATCCTCTCAAGTGTTTAATTGTTTCTTCGGATTTAGTCGATTTACAAAGATAGAGTTTTACCAATTTCTTGAGAATGCTATAGAAATATCCTTTCGGTTTGCCACTCAACGGAGAATTTTTAACGCATTGGAGAAAGTTCGCTATAAACTCTTTAATTTTTCTATGCGTTCAAAGAAACCAGTTAAGCTTGAAAACATTGTTAATAACATTATCGAACCCTACATGTCCTAAATCATCGTGACAAGATCTAATTATGTTTTTCTCTCATTGATTGCGATATGTAGTATAACAATCACTTAATCTTCTCTTCCCGGTACACTAGTCCATCGCGAAGTTCATACAATTTTAGCTCTCCTTTTCAAGGTTATTTCTGATTTTACATATTTCCTCTTCCCAGTCTTGACAAATTAATAGAGTTCTTTCGAACGCATTTCCCTCTATCACGTGGATAAAGGGACTTAAGACGCTTCAAACGGCTGTCAAATTCGCTAGGTGAAAACTAAATCTAAACGGTTAAGTTGTTAAATGCCATATTTTAAGCACATAATTTACAGGCAATTATACTGGTCGGTTCAGCTCGCTTTTTCCCTAAAATGTCCTTTTTGTTGTAGTTTTTTGTAAATAAAAATGCAGTGAATTTTCGCGCTTGAAAAGTCGCGGGAGCTATACAGTAACACGGTATTATAGTGAGGGTGAGAGACAGGAGCGGAAAGCGGGGGACTCGCCTGTATTCCCAAGTGTACCTCAAACGGCTATCAATTTGGCCACATCGAAACTACGTCTAAAAGCATGATTTGCTGGCCACAATATTTTAGCCACATAATCTGAAAGCATTTATGTCGAAACGTTCAGCTCGTTTTTTCCCGAAAATGTTGTTGTTTTTTGTAATTGAAAGTGGAGAGTATTTTTTCTCAATTGAAAGTCGAGCGTCTGTGCATAGTACACGGGGATACCATTGGCGTGTGCTGAAAGCGGCAAGCGGAGAGCTCAACTGCCTTCCCAAGTTGCTCACCAGTGGTTAGTATTTTCGGAATCGACATATCTACAACAGGTATCTACGATCGACTAAATAAGTATAATGTAATTTTTTTGGTTCTTTCACAAATTTTGCACTATGTATTGACAAAAAAAGTTTTGAACTGGAAACGCAAAGGAAACAAAATTTTCAATTTCACATTTTCGAAATTTACAAAGATGTTGAATTTTTAACATTTACAGTTTAAAGTTGTACAAATGTTCCGCGTCGAGGAAAAAAGTCATTTATGAAATAAATAACAACAACAAATTTGTATTCATAAATTAGCGAACAAAAGTTAGATCTACTTTATTTGTCACATTTAAATACATTTAACTAATATGCTTAGGAGAAGATAAAAACAAAATCTTGTTCACTAAACATTTTTAACCCATCCTTACCCCCCAGGCCGCTGGACAATTTACATATTTCTCATGACTTTTTTAAATAATGTTGAATTGTTTAAATAAATGTAAATTATTTAAACAATTATTAATTTCTAAAAAATGTAAAAATTAATCGTGTTTTCTTATTGAAATATAATAGTTGATAATTGCTTAAAGAATTCCATTTTCTTTAAAACATTTTCAATAAGAAAATAGATTAATTGTTACATTTTTTGGGAATTAATAATTGTTTAAATAATTTACATTTACTTAAACAATTCAACATTATTTAAAAAGTCATGAGAAATATGTAAATTGTTGATATAGTCCCCATATTGACAACCACTGGAAACTAATTTGCTCGAAATGATTCCCCGGTCGTGTTCACTAAACATAAACTCGACCTGGGAAAACCTTCCGGGTTAAATCACTTTCGAGTGGCCATTCAACGACCTTGCAACTTTGTAAACGCTTGCAGGGAAGAAAGAGAGTAATAAAGTCACACCTGGCGCAGCTGTGATGGAAGGTTTCCCCATCACGTGCCAGGTATGACTCACTCCGCGTCATCACTCGCTCTCTCTCTCTCTCTTTCTCTCCATGCGGAAAAACGGTCAGTGGCAATCAAACGTAAAATATACAAATTACGACATTTCCCTTTATCTGTTTCTTTTTATTTTCTTTCATCGAAATCAGGGTTAAGTAGTAACATAATAATATTTACGCCTAATCTAGTTTTATATTTCTATTTTTACTTCGAATATTATATCTCGTATACTTTTAATTTATACTTTGCCTTACGATATTTTGTATTTTTTTACGTACATATTTTTCTTTACGATATTTTATACTTTATTCTTTATGTATTTGTTTTTCGTTTTATTTTATGATATTTTATGTACTTTAATTTTTACCCTGCGACATTTTATATGTTTATCCTATTTTATGAATTTTAATTTTAGCGCAAAATTTGTGAAGAAACCGAACAAATTATATCATACTTATTTATTGGATCGTAGAAACCTGTTTTAGATATGCCAATTTCAAAAATACTGACCTCTGGTGAGTAACTTGGGAAAACAGTTGAGCCCCCCACTTGCCGCTCACGCCACACGCCAATGGTAGCGATTTGTTAATTGTTGAAACAAATATAATTTGTCTAGAGAATTATTTTTCAAACAATATGTTCACAATCGTATCAAGTATTTAAAGTTTTATATTAATGTAATATCTCTTTCAGCAATATCATTTACTACTGTTAAATGTTTAACAAGTGTTAAGCCTTGGAGGTAATGTTCGTTCTTCACTCATGAGCCAAATTGGTTATTTGGGCCTCAGATTAGAATTTAGCGACTCGAAAGACATATAAATAATTTGTTTAAGTCCACCGGGCATATCAGAAATAACATAATCTGTGGTGTAAGGTTAGAAAAAAAATACCAATGCGTATATTTAGTAACTAATAGCACATTTTGTTCCTTTTCTCTCATTATGAGCGTCATAATGTGACTTCTCTGAATTAAAAATAACTGTTCTGAGCTAAAAAAGGTTATTTTCGGTCATAGATCTAGTATTATTGTTTTCTGCCATTCAAATTTTTACATGAAATTATGCGAATATTCATAAATATTATATTATAGTGAATGTTAGAAATATACTTATTTAAAAATGAGTTCGTGAAATACAAGTTAGGCTTTGGAACTAAAAAGAAACTATTAATAATAAAAAATATACGCGTTATTATTTTTTCTCACCTTAAAGAAGTACCCTCGATACGTAGCAAGTCAGTTGAGAGAACGCTTCGACTTTTTATTGACTCACACGGTCACAGTCATAAGATTGGCAACGTCATACATTTACGGTATAAATCATTATTTTTCTATTCTTATAAACTCTGAAAGGTACTTCTCCAAACAGATCCTTCATTTCTCTGCTATGAAGCTCTGAAAGGTTCCAAAATTTTAGCCAGAGCTTCAGTGCATGTTCATACAACTATCATCCAAATATCAAACTATTCTAATTTGTAATTCTATTACCGAGGGTAGTCCTTTAAATCACAATTTGCGTAATTTCTGATATTAATGTGCAATTTTTAGTATGTATACATTTTAATTTTAATAATTGTTAATTATACCCGGTTTGAATCACGCGCCAAAAGCAACCAATGAGGGTTGCTGCGCCGGGCAATTGCAGTAGCTTAACATGCCAAAGTTGGGATCACTGATAGACATTGCCCAACATTTTGTTGTTCTTATTTCTGAACTCCTCATTTTGTGTTACTGGGTGAAACTTTTAATTGTAAATTATATTTAAAAAATGTGTTATAAAAATCCGGAAAATAGAGAAAAGATATTTAAAAACTGAGTTATAGTATCTTAAGGGGTGTTTATTGAGCGAAATTGGGGTTACATTTTTTCACAATATGTAATTTTTAGCCTTCATATTGTTCATACAATTATTTTGCACCATCTTTATGAAAAATTTACGATTTTTTACGAAATTAAATGATTTATTGAATTTTTAACGTTCTTGGACAGAGAGTTATCTTTTCAAGTTTTGTTTTACCAAATGACACAACATAAGGGGGCGATAACTTAATAATAAAAAGATAATTTTTTACCACCCTCATAGACAGTTATTCGTTATCCGTGGAAAAACTTTGTTCTCCTTATCAAATTAATTTAAGTATTTAAAATGATCTTGAGGATGAAAAGTAACATAATTCATTGAATTCTTCACAAAATTCATGAACTCTTTTTTCTTTTACACCTTTTTATGTGGAAAAAGCCAAAATAGTGGTTTAATTTCATTCCTTAATTAAAATCTGACATTCTTGATAAGTCTCTAATCACTATTTCCTACTAATCTTTTAACTTTGCCCGGTCCATTTAGGCGAGCTGGGTGTGGAATACGCGATGTGCAGTATATATCAAAAACTGTATAATGTAGAGTATTTCACGAGAATATAAAATGTGGTATTGCTCGATATAAGTTAATGTGATTAATATTAAATGTGAATGTTTTTTTCTTGGATCCGAATGACAAAAATCGAGCGATTTTTAAACCAACGGTTGCTATTAATTGATTGAGTTAGTATGTAGTTCGAATTGAATCAGAAATCAGGAATACATATTCAAGTTGCAACGTTTTCGGGTTAAAAAATATTCGAATTTCTAAACTCCCAACTTGAAACTGTATCCACTGCAGCACTTCTGAAATTTCAGACTATCACGCAGCATTGTTGATGAAATATGGCATCACAACATTGGCAATGTCACTGACATATATGAAGGCCCTCTCCCAATCTATATTGCTTTGCAGTACTGCTACAATGTTATGTGACAATTTAAGTCTCAATATCTTACCAACATTCATACAATGTCACAAAATAATATTGCAATGTTGAAAGCGTGAACAGAGGGAACCTAAATAGGACTCAGTACAATAATGAATACACTGTTAAAGATGCTTGAAGTTCTACCACACATATACTAGAATTTTACAATATAAGTATAAGGTAAAATTGCAACCATGGTATTGGAATGACGAAATTGCAATACATGTATTGTAAGTGTTATAACTCGTGAAGTCTTTGTCCACCATTCCATTAATGTATTAGAGCGTTTGTAAGACGAAAATTGTGCACAAGGAAATGACCAACAGCCAAAATTACTTAAAACGGTGAGTCAACGATCCGGGTGCACTCGTTCGAGCACCAGGTAGCATAATACGTATTCTACGAGAAATTTTAAAAAATTTAAATTTTGTATTTAATGAAAATAATTCCAAATGGTCAGTCGACGACTCGGGTGCACCAGGTCGCGTCCCAGGTATCTTAGTATTTATTCTACAAGAACTTTTAAAAATTTAGATTGTTTCAACAGCCAAAATTACTAAAAATTATGTGTCGAGGATCTGGGTGCTCTAGGCCGAACACAAGGTAATTTAAAAAGTTTTCTACGAGAACTTTAAAAAAAATTTAATTTCGTCAATAATGAAAACAATTCCAAACGGTGACTCGACGACGAAATTATTGACGAAATAAACAAATTTTTAAAGTTCTCATAGAAATTGTTTTGAACTACCTTGTGTTCGACCTGGAGCACCCGGATCGTCAATTCACAATTTTGCGTAATTTTAGCTGTTGAAAAAATCTAAATTTTGAAAAAGTTCTCGTAGAATATGTAATAAGACACCTGGGGCGCGACCTGGTGCACCCGAGTCGTTGAATCACCATTTGGAATTGTTTTCATTATTGACATTTAAATTTTTTTGAATTTCTCGTAGAAAACGTTTTAAACTACGTTGTGTTCGTCCTGGAGCACCCAAATCGTCGACACATAATTTTTAGTAACTTTGGCTGTTCAAACAAACTAAATTTTGAAAAAGTTCTCGTAGAATACGTACTAAGATACCTGGGACGCGACCTGGTGCATCCGGGTCGTTGAATCACCATTTGGAATTGTTTTCATTATTGACGAAATATAAATGTTTTTGTAGTTCTCGTAGAAAACTTTTTAAATTACCTTGTGTTCGACCTGGAGCACCCGGATCGTTGTCACACAATTTTTAGTTATTTTGGCTGTTGAAACAATTTAAATTCTGAAAGAGTTCTCGTAGAATAGTTCTCCGGTGCGTCTAGATATCCAGCTACTAGGCTTATATTATAAAATACTGATTGGGAGACAACATTAATATATCACAGTAATATTGAACAGTAATTTTGCCAATATTGACATGCAATATTGCAGCAACAGTGCAATATTGCGTGCTATTTTTGGGGAATATTCTCAATTTACTTTTTAGAAATTTTTTAAGTTTTCCAATTACGTGAGCTATTTAAAGACTGTTAGAGAGCTTCCGTGAGAGAAAGGTCTTAAGAAGAAGTAAGAAATAAAGAGAAGCTAGCTCGATAGTTTGCATCCTTATTTGTGGATTAGGCACAATGATTATCAGAGTGTGGACTACGATACTTCGCTCGAATGTGAAGAAACTTGTTGCTGTGAGGGGGTGGCGTGCTCTCGCGGCTAAGAACCCTCACCTGGCAGGGGTCGTGTCTCGTCAAAAAGTGTTCCAGGGTGTCCCACCCTCCGCCTACTCTCACCATCATGTGTCTTCCCTTCAGAAGCTGCGAACAAGATCATAAGTTATATTTTTGCAGATTTGTAACCCTTGCATCGAGTCAAAGAGGAACGGTATTTTAAACAACCCTTCTACAGAAAACTTATGGAATACTTTGAAGACCCCAGGGTACTAGGGGGATAATGAGGGGAGCGTTAAATGGACATTTCCCGCAGTCTCTTAGAAAATTTTCGTATACACTTAATTTAAAAATGGATTTCTTATACAAATTATTTTTGTGACAATTTCTGAGCAGAATGTCTCTTTCCTGGAAAACCTGGAATTGTCAGGGAATTTGTATACAAATGGAAAAGCAAGGGATTTTTCTTTAAACTCAGAAAATTTGTTTCTAATTTTTTTAACAAAAATGTAACTATTCTATTTCTTTTGTTAAAAATGGATATTTTTCAGTAAATGAATCAAATACATGGTTGAAAAGTCATGTATTTTGTTTAAAATACATTCTTCTTGGTAGAAAATTAATATTGATTTAGGAGGCTTCCTCTAAAAAAATCAGTCAGAAATTGATTGTTGTAAAAGTCACTTTTCGAGTTTTTTTCCATTTTTGAACATGCTCTCCAATAGGGACTATATTTTTTTCATTTCATCAAAAAGTATGTCAAAACAAAAGAATTTAGACCTGAAAGAACTCTGTACGATGAATTTCTGAAGAAAAAATTTCATTTGAAAAACAAGTGTTCCGGACCGAAACAAATGATCTTATTGGAAACTAATTGATTTTTCCATCTAAAAAAATTTGTGAATATTTACGACATAAAAAGGTATACTTTCATTGAGTTTCGTCAAAAACATTATTTTTGCGGAAATGAAAAATAAAAAACGAAAAAAAAAATAAAACACGGTTTATTACATTTTTCTCGGACATTTCGAGGTTATGTGAAAACTTCACTGATGTACAAGTTATATATTTTTTTATTATCTATATGTTTTCTATAAAACACTTTTCTCTCGGAAGTCAACTTTCGCCGATAATCACAATAATACCATTTTCACCCCTTTTAACCTCCCCCAAATCAACCCCGCAACACTCCTGCTCGCGCATTTTTCTTTTTTACGTTTATTATGAGCCACTTTGACATTTCCAATTGTTCAAGTGCTGTTAACAATTTTGTGTTTTCTAAAGTGTAATTCGCCTGGACTAGTTGTAAATTCTACTATTAGCGTACAAATTTAACTATTTGGTTTAAAATTCAAGTATTTTTTTAAAAGTCGTATTTTGTGGTGGAAAATTAATCTTCTTGGTTGAAAATTTATTTATTTTTTGGTTAAAAATTCCACTAATTAGCTAAAAATTCATCTATTTTGTAGAAAATGCAATATTTTCCGTAGCAGACCGAGTGAACGGAAAGGATACTCTACAGAATATCCTCATAGTATCCACATACTATCCCTTGCCTATCATGCAACAAGAACTCAAAAAGTAGCAAGTCAACTTTTAAATTGGTGAAATTCGAATTCTACTTTAAAATTCCCATTAGAAGGTCATGGAGTAATCGCAATAGTTTTTTTTATAACAGTAAAAAGTTAAAAAAAATATAAGACATATATCGAGTAGATAGCTAGGGGGTGTTCTTGATATTTTTTTCCCGTACGATTAGCAAACTTGCGTCTAGAGCACAGAAGGCTGTGAGATAGGGTTCGCTCCTTGTATTAACGTACGCATCACAGTGTTGTATCCGATTCTCACTATCGATATTAAACATCAATACTTGAATCCGGGAATGGAAATTTTTTCACTCGAAAATATGGAACAGGATATGATGTCTGACGTCACAGTACCAAGTGAGGGTATGTGTATTCGAAGCTTCTCGGAAATACCCTAAATCATATGTCACCTTGAAAGACTCATTTTACACCATACGCTGATCAATTCTGAGAAACCAAAAATTTGCAAGATCTGCTAGCGCCTCAATGACTGCCTTTGTTGCGCACCGACACCATATGCGTCAGAGATGAAATTAGATCTGTATGTTGATATCAATGAGAAAACGTTGGACATATGATTGGTAGAATTTATTTCTATACAAAAATGGATTGTTTAGACATTCCACAACTATGCTTCACCCGTCCTACACAATTTGTTTGATATTTTTAATTATAAATTCCTTAACGGTTCTCCTTTGATATTTACCGACAGGAAGTTTACAAATTCATTGTTTACACATTCCATAAGTATGTACCATAACTTATATTAAATGCCTATCCACCCGAGTGTCATATGTCATACAAATAATCTTAAAACATTAAATTAATAGCATTCCTTAGTGCTATATATAAGACGTTTCCTCTTTATTTTATCATTGACTGGTAGGCAACCACCCAGTGCGTTTGAGGTATAAAAAACTCTAAAATCTACTTAAAAGCACAATCTTATTCTGTGATTCCATCAGTTGATGAAAAACTTAGATAACTTCGAATAAATTTAAATCTGAAAGTTTATTTTATGTGTTGATTCTATTTTAACTTTAAAAGAGATTTCGAAAAATATAAAAAAGTTCTGAAAATTATGAATACGGGTTCTGAACCTATATTTAAAATGCAGCCTCCATCTGCTGAAGAAATTAGATGGTGGACGAAGGAAGAAACTAAAAACATCAGGCTGTTCCACAAAATGTTGAGGAAGATCAAAAAATTATCCATTTGACAAAAACGTGCCATTATGTCATTGATAGTCAATTTGAAGCCAGCAAGCAGAGAATTCGCTGAAAACAGGAGCTGGCATGAGTGAAGCTTCGATGAAACTATGAGAGAGAGTAGAGTGCGATGATGTGGAAAGTGCCTTTCAAACGAGGATAAGAACTGGGGTAATCTCGAATTTAATTCATAAGAATTTTAATGTATTTTTAGACGACTGAAAACGTATGTTCTTCCCGAGAATCAGTGGCGCCAATCCTATGTGAAACATGCAGACAGCCTGTAGCAAATAAATTCTTGAAATACGTGAACAGCGCGCCAGAATATTAAACATCAAATTAAAAAAATTTGTTTTAGCCTAATTGAAAAATAAATAATTGATAATAATTTTTCTATGCAATAAGGAATCAGTAATTTGAATTAAAAAAGGTGTCAGAGATCAAATTACATTGCAAATAATTTAAAATAAAAATTCTACCATACTATTTCGCATAAATATTAAGCACTTAAATTATTAGAATTTAGAACGATTTATTTTTATCAGTTATTCAAAAATTACTTAAGGTTCTACTCAGCGGCACTAAGCTCGATGAGTATAAACTTGTACTGAGGGATAAAGATTTCCTACAGTGGTGGGGATCGAAAATATCTTAAATATTACTTAATTAAATCATTGTCATTTTACAAATTTTTGAAAAACTTTCAAAATCGCTTATTAAAATATGTCGCTTAAAACATTTTTTTTAACAATTTTTTTTTTTAATTTTGTATGAGAATAGTTATTGTAAATCTTTCTTACAAAAACTTGAAGCACTTATAGAGAAAAAAAATCTTTTCACTGCCAAAGTGTTAAGGCTTTAAATTTATTTAGTTACTTTGCTTATCAGATTAACAGTTGTTGTAATGTAAAAAATATGATGTAACCTATTTTATCATTGAGAACATCTACGACAACTCGGATGGTGAACAAAAATTCGCAATTGCAAAACCAAAAATTCAGAAATTTTTCATAAAAAATGTCTCCAAAAATTTCAATCTTTAATCTTTTTTCGAAATTGTTACTGATATCACTAAAGTATTTACAGATATGAACAATTTGTTTCTAACAAACATTACGTTTTTTTTTAAATACATGAATATTTTGTGATATTTGAAATTGAATAATAATAATTGTTTATAATTAACTTCACATAGAAATGGTGACTACAAATCTCTCTCTCAAAAACATAAAGCTGTTTTACTAAATAAAAAATTACAAATATGGAAGCAATCAGTTTTTACAGTCCGCTTCACAAATCGGCCAAGTTGTTTTTAGTGAACTTTTATTTTAAAGTTTGTTGCATTATCATTCACAAATTAAACTGGTAGACATTTAACGACAATTTTTGGCATTAAAAAATATCTAACACCATTCCATTCAGTTAAGTTTTTTTTATTTAATCATGAAATACTTTGTTACTTTCGACATATTATTAATTACATTCCATTAATCGTTTCGAAAATTTTACGCTAATACTTTAATTTGTGGTGCAGAAAAATATGATTTATTAAATCGCACCTCATCCTTGTAATTCAATTACAATAACACTTCCATTTCTAAATAATAAAATAATAAAAAATTTGGTTATGTATCTCATATGAAAGTCGTCATGAATTACTGCTTTCAAAGAATCACAAAACTTAATACTCAAGTTATCACTGATTTCTTACTTTTTGATGATAAAGGAACGACAAATTAAAAAAATAAATGAACAGTAGCACAGGCGAAAAATAACAGCAACCAGGGCCGGCGCGTAATAGGGTGCAATGTGTGCGTGGCACACGGGCGGCCAAGCTTGACTGTTGGTGGGGCGCGGCCATAGTGCACCAAATATAAACAGCATCAACCAGGGTTTGGTTAGTAACAGGCGACTAATGTCTTAACGCAATAAAGTTTCTAAGTGGGCCTTTGCTCGTGCCTTTGTTTTCTGGGATTTTTCATCGACTTTCCCTGAATTTTCGTCTGGAACCCATTTCTTTCCGCTATTAAATTATTTCTAGGTTCAGGAATATTTTAAGTAGACTTTCTGATATACATTATATACGAGTATACACATACTAATCCTTAGGTTCTTTAAAAATGTATCCGTAATCTTCCAGCATGAAGTATTTCTTGGACAAATAATTGCTGTGAGTTTACGAAATCGAAAGTAGAACTAGGTTAAATAGATTGAAATACTCAAAGCTCTCGACTTATCAGCGAGAAAATCATAGGCATCTGCCTTTGAAGCTTAACAACTCAGTGAAAAAAATGCTAGCGCAACAAAAAAACAGTCATATGAAAGCTGAAAGTGTTCTGTGTAAATGAGCTTGAAGACGTTTATGTGACGTTTCATGTGGAAAATTCAAAATGGGAGGAAGAAAGGAGAAAAATGGGAAGGGTTTGTAATATTCGAGAAGGGGTTATGGAGTGGCAGGACATAGAGTTAGAGCTATTGGTTAAACAAGGAGAAGAGAGATGGATGAAGATTATAGATTCGAGGTACAATAGATGGTATATGATGGTCAAAGGGTTGACCGAACCGGAGTATCCGCAAGAAATAAAAAAGGAAGAAAAATAGAGTAGGATTGTACGGTTCAGAATGAGAGAAGGAGTGAGAACATGCATATATTGGATGAATAAAGAGGAGAATTTATGCAGAGTATGTGGATACGAAATGGAGTCATGGGCACATGTATTAGAGAGATGTACAGAAGAGGAAGAGGGACAGTTGAGTGTGGATGAGTGTGTCAGATATCTTGGATAGTAGTGGACAGGGAGTGATGTAGATGAAGAAATTTCATGAAGTAAGGGAAAGCAAGGGAGTAGGGCAGAGCCAAACGGGTGATCCTGAAAAGGGACAGTAAAAACGAAGCGGAGGCCCTCAAACCTGTAAAAGGGAGAGATTAAACACATACATACATACATACATACATACATACATAGTATTTTTCTAAATATATGTATTATTGATAAAGTTTTTAAATATTCCAGAAAAAAGTAAAATATATATTCGGATCACTTAGAAATCAGAATTCCCATACTTATTTTCACTTTCCTTTATGAAAATCTGATTGCTTGACAACTTTTGATACTTATACGAGAACAAAATTCTAACTAAACAAAATTAAAAGTAAATAATTAAAATATATATATATATGTAAATATAAGTTTGAAAATGGAATTCAGACTCTCAGAAATATAAATGTTTAAAAGAAAGAAAAAACTTCGATACTAAAGGTATTAGTTATTTTTAATTACATAATCTGAAACAAAATACAGTAGAACCTCGCTTATCTGAGGCCGCTTTATCCGAGTTCGCGATTATCCGAGGCTGAAACAAAAATAGCTGACCCGCCTTATCCAAGCTATACTAATGACATAAAAAGGCTCAAACAATGATATTCTTTTGCAATTGTTCCTGGAAATTCAATTTGTAATATAATAAATTAATAATTATTCAGTCATTTCAAAACATAAAAATCATCAAACTAAAATATTCGGATAATTTTTACTTAAATTTTTTTTTAAATTTCGTTACTTACAATTTAAATCAATAATAAACTTGTATACAAATCTTAGAAAAATCGAAGTGCATAAATATATCATTTTAAAATTCGATTTCAGATAACCATTTCACACAGATGACAACATTTAGAAAAATTATATAATCGTAACTGATTTTAATGAAGCTATTTAAAGTCGAAATAAACTTTTAGTATAGAAATTCTAGCTGAAATTAAATTAAATATTATTAAAGTAAATAATCAAATAAAGTGACAGAATTAAAAGCAGTTTAAATGTAATCCTTACGTAATATAATATTTTTAAAAAAGTATACATCTAATAATAATTGATTGATCAGTTTAGAACGTTAAAAGCATGAATAATTATATTCACTAAATCATTCTATTAAATTTTTACTTTTTATTTTTATGCAAATTGTAATTAATAATAAACTTTGAAACAGATTTCGGAAAATTTAAAACATACTATATGTACAGATCATTTTGAAAATTGTATTCAGAGACTCATTTCGCAACATCAATAAACTTTAATTTTTATACAAATTATATCAAATATTCAATTACACAAACTTCAAGTTGATTCTCGATTCATGTACTGAATTTAAAAACATTAAAATTCAATCTTAATGTAGACTAATATTGTCAAAAAAATGTATTAGCTAATACTGAATGAATCTTTCGGAAACATAAAAGGCATTAAACTATAATTATCAATTAAACATTGAAATAATTTTTAACCTACATCTTTTTGAACGTTTTGAATTTGATTTATGAAACTTTTACTTTTTAGTGACTTAATATTAATTTAAGGGAAAAAATTAAAACATTTTTACATATTCATTTGAAAATTGAATTAAACCACTCGGTTGAACGGTCTCTCTTTTGCTATGCTTCAGCGTGAGGCCGGAAATGCGAGGGTGAGTGCATCGACGAAACGTGTTTTGGACAGAGTATAGAGGGTTTTGAAATTTATAAGTCTCTCTTGCACGAATAGTGAAGTGATGGATTGACCTTAAATATCTCGACTCTGTTCCAACTGACGGAGTTACAGGGATTTTACCTGCAATCGCTCAATGAACGCAGAGTAAGGTATATTGAGGCTAAAATCTTGGTAATATAAGGCCTCTGCCTTCAAATATCATAAATTGTTTAAACCGAAGGAATTTTACCCCAAAAGAATTTCTAAAAGGCCCGTAAACTCGGAGACACTCAAAAAGAAAGAATAGGTTTGCGAGATTTTATACTGACACCCAAAGATCGCTTTTTAAATTAAGTCTCTTGTTTTGACAGCTTCATGGGATGCTATCCCACGGGGTACTCTTAGAGAGAACTTAACCGAATAAGATTCCAATCTATTCTAATTTTATTCTTTTTATAGAACGAATGATCGGAAAATTCCAGAGGATTTAGGCTCTGAGCTTCTCCTACTGATTCGCTCCGGCGATCTGTGCTTTTCAGGCACAAGATCCAGAAGCTCATTTTTAGACTGGGTTACCCTTTTTATAATCCTGTTTCCAGTTCTCCCTTCTCGATCTTACGTAACGTCGTCGAGGAGGAAGTTGTTTGAGTTTGCGCTATAGTGTTTCTCCTGTCAGATGCTTCATTTTAGAGGGATTTTTACAGGCATCCCTTGAAACTCGAGGGTTTCCACTGCCCCCCCCCCCAAATTGAGGCGGAGCAATAGAGTTTTATTATGTGGTGAATCTTCTTACAAAATGCGTGGCGCATGCTTTCCCCTATCTCCATGTTTTTCTTCCGGATGCTTTCTTCTTACATGGCTTCTCTTCCTGTTCCTTCTTGATTTTCTTCCAGTACGGTGTTAAGACTACGTAGGCATGAAAGACTATCTTTACAAAGTCCTCTTCCCCGGAGTCAAGGTTACACTGTATTGACAAACAGGATCTCAGGTCAATATCGCTCGTGCTTGCGTCTGGCATTTTGAAGTTTTAGTTTGCAACTGACTTTCCTAAATTTTAGTGGGCTCTTTTATACTGTGCTTTCTTCGAGGGTCTTGCTTTTCTCATCCCCTCTTCTAAGTTTTCCTTTGAAGATATTTCCGGAGGTCGTTTGCGTGGTATTGTCCCTTTTTCTTTCCGTTGTCTATGTTGCTCAAAATGTAGACATTTGAGGCTATCCGTTTGCTGATTTTGTACGGCTCTTCGTAAAGCGCCAGAAATTTGGCCATCGTACCAGTCGCAGGGTTTAACACATTGCAGGCTCTTGCCAATACCCATTCATTGATTTCAAAAGTTAATCCTTTCTTCTTGGCATGGAGTCTTGCTAGCTTCTTTTCTCTTTTCGTCTTAATCCGTTCTTTTAACAAGACTAATTGTTCTTTTCTATCCTTGTCTGCTGGACGAGGGACGCGCGGCAGGAGGTCGGTCCACCATTTTTTGGGCTTACGCCCCCATAGCGCTTCATAATGTGTGACCCCCGTCGTATCGTGGTGCGATTCATTTATTATAGTCTCCATGTTGTCTAGTTGTGAATACCATCCATTGTGTTTATCGGGTGGTAGGAGAGTCCTAAATATCCTAGCGGGTTCACAGTTTACACGCTCAACCATATTTGCTTGGGGGTGTCATATATAGGTAAGGATGCTTTTTATTCCCTTGTTTTGCAGTCTTTGTTTCCAACGGAAACTGATGAATTGTGTGCCTCTATCTGAGATGATTTTCTGTGGTTTCCCCACATGCTCTTCAAATTCTTCCAATCTTCTCAGGGCCATTTCCCCAGTTGCATTTAGAAAGGAAATAGTTTGGGATATTTGGTGAATGTGTCGATCATTACCAAGAGATACTCATACCCATATTTCATTTTAGTTAATGGTCCAAAAAATTCCATTGATACCATTTCCAAGGGTTCCGTCGGAAGTACCGGTTCCTGTATAGCCTGAGAGGCTTGCGTTGCGACTTTGTTTCTCTGGCATGAGTCACAGGTTGCTAATAATTGTCGTGTATGTTTTCCCAATTTTGGCGCATATAATGACTCGAGAATTATTTTATATGTCTTATCTGCTCCTAGGTGTCCATACGAATTGTTGCACTCCCATATAATTTTGTCTGTGAGCTTGTGCGGTAAATAAATAAGGTAAGCTGATACGTCGTATTGATATAATATGTGGTTTATTATTTTGAATCTTCTTTCATCTTCTGATTCCGACTCAGCCCTAGCTATTAATTGTTGTAATTTTTTATCCTGTCGCTGTTTTTGCGGGATATTCACGTTTTCTTGCTTAATTTCGAGCGTCCATTGATAAATCAGTGCGTTGATTGTGACTCGGGTTTCTTCTTGATTTTTCTGGTAACGGTTGTTTTCGAGCCTTCTACTTAATATATCGACCATGATATTGTCCTTTCCAGTTAGATGTTTGATCCTTATATCGTTGTCTTGCATCGCTAGGATCCATCGTGTTAATCTCGCATGGACGAACTTGTACGTTTTGAGAAAGGTTAATGACAAGTGATCGGTCCGACTGATGATTTTCGCACCGTGTAAATACGTGCGAAATTTCTGCAGTGACTATATCACTGTAAGTAGCTCTTTCTTAGGGTGGCCCAAAAAATCACATTCGAGAAATTTTAACGGGCTTGTTAGCCAAATCGTTCTCGTAGGCAAATAAATGTATGCCTATTTTTTTATTTGCAAAACAAAATATTTTTAGAACTCGCTGAGGCTTCAAAGTTTCCTGATTTGAAGTAAAGAAATCCTTACACCAGCTACAGGTTTAATCCAGAGAGCAGCGATAGATTTATTGACTCATTATTACTCTGCCATTCAACTCATTGTCAGTTACCGCAGCGTGGGATGGCAGCAAATACGGAGTACAATGAGCGGACCGACCGAGGGTCAACTTTTTTTGCAGCCGTCCACCTGCAGTCCCTTCAGCCGGTGTTCAACTTAAATGCATCATTTTTCATAAGATTTTCTTACGCTTTACTCAATTTAAATAATAATTTTAATCATTTTTTTTTAGAAATCTATTCTCAATAGTCTAAAGAATGTCTCTTTAAAATATCAAGTTACACAAGTATATTTAAGGGTTACGATGAGCCTCCAAAAATTGCCATTATATGCCATTTTTGATATGCCTAAAACTTTTGCATAATATTTCTGAGATATAAAATTGCGATAAATGCAATATTCATTGATAAGTGAACAAGTATATTAAATATCAAATAAATTGGCTTATAAATTCCTGTCCAAAATCGAAGGAATAAAAATTGGAAACATTTTACATGTTAAACTCCATAAGATATAAAAATGGTCAGAGCGAGTTCTAAAAATATTTTGTTTCGAAAATAAAAAAATAGGAATACATTTATTTGCCTACTAGAACGATTTGGCCAACAAGCCCGTTGAAATTTGTCAAATGTGATTTTTTGGGCCACACTACTCTTTCTCAGTTTTGAAGTAAGTCATTTCCGGGTCTTTTAATGTGCGGCTCGCTAATGTTATTATTTCCTTCTCCTTTTTATTATTTAATTGATATAAGACAGCGCCTAAGGCGTAATTGTTAGCGTTTGTCTCCAAGTAATATTCTTTCTTTGGGCCTCGAAAATATAACATTATCGAGGCTACAAATAATTGTTTTATTCTCTCAAAATTCTCCTGTGTGTTCTCCCCTTAGTTGCTTAATATTTCGGGGTCCTGGAAAATCTTGAATTTGTTGTATTTTCCGGATATGGCTTTATCCCTTCCGTGGTTAGTATGAAGGCGAGAAATTTTGTTCCTTTTTTGAAAAAGTGTAATTTAGCAAGATTTAATGAGAGATTATTTTGTTCCAATCGGTGGAGAATTTCATCAATATGATCCAAGTGTATCTCATTCTCTTCTGTCGTAATTAATGTATCATCGAAGAACGAGATGATTTGATCACCTAGTCCCTGTAGTGCGTGGTCGAATCCTCTTACTAGAGAGGCAGTGCTAGCTTTTAAGCCAAACGGTACTACTCGAAATTCGTAACTTCTGCCGCGATACTGGAAAGCGGTGTATTTTCTCAAGTCCGGATGCAAGGGTACTTGCTAGAAGCTACTACTCATATCGAGGCTAGACATGCCGTTCATTCCTTTGCATTTTTTAAAGAGAATTTCCGCATGTTCTGGACAGTCCCAGTTTTCTATTAATATCTCGTTTAGCTGTCTCGCGTCCAGACAGAGTCTAATCGTTCCATCTTTTTTTTCCACTGGGACTATGGGATTGATAAAGGGACTATTGGATCGCTGGATGATATTTAACTTCAGCATTCGTTGGATTTCTTTCACCACCTTTTCCCTATGCGCCATCGGGATGGGGTAGCTTCGCCCTACGAACGGCTTTTCTTCTTTTATCTGTAGTACGTGCTGATATTTCAAGGCATCCAGGTTCTCTTCGAAATACTCGACGATGTGTCCATAGGATTTCGCCGAGTCTCTCTTTCTCTCGGTCGTTCAGTGCATGACTTTCCTCCATTTTCTCCTTGATTTCGTCATGTGATATCTCTAATAGTAAGTCTTTAATTATAGGCTCTACCTCTCTCTCTGGCCCATAGGTCGCATCTTCATTGATGGTCGAAGGCTCGATATGACATATATGAGGTCCGCCGTTTTCTTTCTCTGTCTCTTCAACTTGTAATATTCTAATTGCTGGTTGGCCACGCAAGTATGGGAAGGTCAGGGTTTTCGAGTCTAGGTCAATGTTTGCTTTTCGCTCGTCCAGTACGTCGATCCCAATTATGCATGTACGTGAGAGGCGTGGCAGTACCAAAAATGCTAATGGGATGCTGGTGTTTGGGAGTTGTACGTCGGCATATATTTGTCGATTTAACCGTAAAATTCGCGTTAGAATATTTTTGTTTTAGTGGTAATTTGGCCATACTTTTTTCTTGAAGACTCAGATTGTTTAACATCTTATCAAGTCCAGACATTCCCGATTATACATGTTTCTGGCTTGTTGGGGGGTGGAAGATATGCTCTCTTAACACGTTCATCACCTTCGAAGAACGCTTCTATTAATTTCTTTTTATTATCATCAATTATAACATTCAACTATTTATTGATTGAGAATCTTTTTCTTTTTTATACTCGCATGCCCCACGTTAGGCGCGAATTGTAACCGCTGACTTTAAGTAAGATTATCTATTTAGGGTTAATTAAATAACCGGTGTTATATTTAATTATATGAGATAAAAATAGGGGCTTCTCATGGAGAAAAAATAAGATTCTCTTTAGAAAAACATGATTTTTATTCAAAATACCTGAGCTAACCTATAATACATTGAGCTTTAATCCCTATTCTAATAGAATCCTTAATTATATGAATCAAAATAGAATCTTAAGTTATCTGTGCATTTATCTTACGGAAGAATATTAATTATTACTCTTAGTTGATGAAAGGATACTAGAATTATAATTGTAGATGCACACAATGTGGTTACTTTGGAATGCGGTCAGCTAAGTATGACTGATAATTATTAGTCTTTTTGTCTCTATATGGCCTTTCGTTCAGGTCCTAATCCCTAAGTGCGCAAAGAGGCTGCTTGGGACGCTCGATTGCGTAGTAAGGGGCAAGTTTATATTCGAAGTGTGTTCAAAAAGTAAGGTGACTTTTCAATTTTCGCGGGCCTCGTACCTTTAAGTTTTAAATTTTTTGTTTTGTTGTGTTGGTACACTCGTCACGATCATATGTCCACAGTTTTGACTATATAGCTCGTGTTGTTTTTCTGGCAGAGGCGTAAAAGGTTAGAAGGATTTGGTGTGCTCGGCGATTTTCTTCTTTTGAAAAAAAAGCAAAGGGTTTGCATGAAATTTCGTGTGAAAAATGGAATCCAGTGCTCTAAAACTCTTGAAATGTTGACAGTTGCATACGGTGAGTCTACTCTGCGTAAGAAAAATGTGTATAAGTGGTACAAGCTGTTCCAAGAAGGCGGAGAGGATGTCGAAGACGAACCTCGCCCTGGACGTCCCAGCACATCAACAACAGTTGAAAAAGTTCAAGCAATGGAAGAAATGGTGTTGAAAAATCGCCGAATTACCGTCAGAGAAGTTGGTGAAGATGTTGGCATATCGGTTGGCTCATGCCATGCTATCTTTTCGCAAAAAACGTCCGGAGCTTTGGAAAAACAATTCGTGACTTTTGCATCACGATAATACACCTGCTCATTCATCGTTGCTTGTGAAAGATTTTCTGACCAAAAACAGCATCACAGTCATGCCTCAGCCTCCATATTCACCGGATTTGGCCCCCAGTGACTTTCTTCTTTTCCCAAAACTGAAGAGACCCATGAAAGGACATCGATTTTCAACGATTGAGGAGATAAAAACTGCATCGCTGAAAGAACTCAAGGATATACCACAAAATGATTACCAGAAGTGCTTCGACGATTGGAAAAAGCGATGGCACAAGTGTATTATATCTGAGGGGGATTACTTTGAAGGGGACAACATAAATATTGAGGAATAAATTAATATGTTTTGAGAAAACCATAAAGTCACCTTATTTTTTTAACACACCTCGTATATATATATAATTAAAAATTTGTCACAAGGACAACCGCAGGATTTCGCCGGGAGCGGGTGCTAATCTGAAAAATTGCACCCGCTTCCAGTGAAATCGCGGTAAAATTTCAGCCATAACCACGTCCCACAACCGTGAGATAGGTGGTTACAGTCTGTAAAGGAATCAATACGACGATCCAGCAAAATCCTCGTGGACCCTAAGAACACGGAGCGACCCAAGGACAACC
>NC_046661.1:3574888-3585867 GCF_010883055.1 Belonocnema kinseyi | reverse complement strand
TACTCTGAGAGGTCGCCTGGTATCCCAGAGTCACCGTTCTAGACACCTCACCCAGGTGCCATTCAGCTTTCGGCACGGTTTTCACACCTCCACTTGGGGGTTGATTCCTTCGGAACCACCCCTGGACAAGTGTCCGCGACTGCCTATTTATTTTTGTAACCATATTCAGCAGAAACCCTTGGTACAGGGACCCTCTATCCGCAACCCGAGGACGCGTTCGGTGGCTTTGTCATAGGCCCTCCGGTTTGATTCTAGAGGAATCAAATATATAATATATATATGTGAATTTGAAGAAGAAATCAAAAACTGTACAATTGTTTTTAAAATACAAGTTACTGTAAATAAAAGAAAATTAATTAAATCTAAATTGTTTTTTTTTTATTTAACTCAACCTGGAAATCATATTTTTTAAATTAAAATTAGATCTTATTGAAAAATTCAATGCTAATTATTTTCTTAAACTGATATGGCTATAGGATACAACCTGACCAAGCAGACCGAACATTCTAAAGTCATAGATGTTCACCGACCAATCATTTGCTTATCTACTATTCGCACTTATTATTATAAGGACAAGGAACTTTTTATACCAACTTTTTCATCACATCACTTATTGGTTTATACTCAACAATACGCTCATGCAATATAAGAAAATATGCTGATGTTTGCACAGAAAAATGTTCTTTTGCTTCAAATTCCAAGTGAATATCGACTGGTCCATATGTTAATTCTTCGTTTTGTTTCGAACTTTCAAAATACCTATTTGCTTTTGTTAATGATTGCACATTGGTCAAATCAAGCCATCCAACGTTTTCAAAAAATCTGCTCCTACTGGAATTCATGAAAACGAAAATTTTTCATTACACCGGTAAGGGCCACATTTCTGTTTTTATCAATCTCAGCAGTATTGAGCTCGCATCTTGCCTCTTCAAATAAATGATATTGCATTGTTAACTAAAACTGTATTAGTAGCTGGATTTCCATAAGTTTAAGTCAATCTTACTTGAACGTGAAGTGAACTTCTGCTTGGTAACACACAATGATTTTGATTTTGCACAGCAATTCAAATTTCATCACTGTTTTTAAAGGTTAATCAGGCATAGGGCTGATGTGCATGCACTTCAAAATAAGCGATAGATTCGTCAAAAATGATGAGAATTTCAATATTTAAAATTTTCGTCCCCATGACAAACAAATAAACGTCGATATACAAAAATAAAGGTGCAAGCGCAAAAAATCTGGAATCTTTTTATTCTCTTCTTTTTGCGAGTGGCGTGACCTCGAAGCCCAGCCTTGTCAGCAGCAGCACGTATTGACGACTTATCCATTTGACAGCTTGTTGTCGACTGATGTGCTTTCTCGATGGTACTAAAGTATTATAGCCGAATCCAACTATTGTCTTTATGTCGATCGGCAAGTCAATCATGTGCGAGACGACTTTCATTATCTTATATCCTGGCGGTACAACGGGAAAAAATCCATGAATAGTGTGCACTTGTTTATCATTGATGTATGTTCCTGAAGTTATGTTACACTCAACTCTTGAAGCATTTATTTCAATTATGGAGACTTGTTGATCAGATTCATGATGTTTATTAGGTTCCAATATTCTTGGTGAAAATCCCAATAAATGCACAATTGAGTCTGATTTTTCAAAATGTATGCCTTGATTGCAATATATTCCACTTCGTAATGTATTGTTATTAGGTTTAATTTGAATTTCAATACCCTTTTTACTAAAACATTCTGTACATAGCGCTGTATATCACCTATTTCATAACTTTCTGTAGGTATTTCAATTATCTCTTTGCCCACCTAGAATTTATTTTGACCAATCTCTATGTTAGGAATTGAGTTGAAGGTTAGAAATTCAACAAGACCATGAGCGTAATTTTTGTGTGGAGACAACTCAATTGGAGACAAATACTGATTCTCTAGGATCGAAGCATTGCCGGATAATGTTAGCGTCAATGAATCATGCATTTTAAGCTACCAACACCTAGATACTTGAAGAGATCTAAAGGTGGCCAGAGGTTACCAAAGCTTTGAAAATAAATTATTTTATTGTAAAACTTTTTATACGCAACGCAACGAGTTCCTAAATTATTTTCATTATCAAGGTTAACAATAGAACTTTTATATTTACGTGGCTTACAGTCTGATAATATCCATTACGCATAAAAAGACCTCGAAAATGTTGAATTTTTAAAGATTTTGCTAATTTAAGAAAATCAGCACCGGTTAATGCTGGGTGAGGTGGGGTCACTTTTGGTTCTTTGATTTGCACTTAAGTCCTCCTCCTTGAGTATATGGTTTTAGATGAAGTCCTTATTCTCCCTTATACGGTTTCAAACAAAGACCTTTCCCCCACAGAAATGGCTTCCATTGCTTAATTATGACGTTTTCTCTCTTCATGCTGCACGTCCACCTCTGAGAGCAGATTTAATGGCAGTTTGAGCATCATTACTTGGTATCATTACTTTTTCAGCTGCTGCAACTATTTTTTTGAGTGAGGTAATAGACCTTTTATTTTTGAGACCTATACCGAATTTTGATTTAATTTTCATTGTATCAGTTATTCCCCAAGCAGCTGCCTTTTCACCCACGCCTAGGTCCTGAGCAAAGACACGTTTCCAAGCTTCTGCAGCTAGTACACTATCAGCCGAGTTATATTTTATATGAATTTAACCATTAAATGAGAAGTGAATGATTTTGCAAGAATAGCATGAAAGTGTGCACGCGCGTGCAGCAGGCCGTGGACTGCACATGAATACCGGCGGGCAACTCCAAATATCAGTATGCGTAACAACAATATGTAAATATTTTCAATTTAACACACACATCAATTTAACATTGAATAGAATCTTCTGTAAAAAGAAGAATGCTTTCTGAATCCAAAAATGACTAAAATGAGGATTTGTTTAGAAATAAACATTTTCATTTGAGTTTCTGCACATTACAGTGAAAAATACGTAAATTAAAAATTATATTTTAAACTAAAACCCGTTGTTAATTATTGAAAGTGAGATACTTGCATTTGACTTTCTACTTTTTAATCATTGTAGAGCAATTCTCAATGAGCCAAGCATTATCCAACATACATATTTCAATAAAAATCAGAAACTCAACTTATTTTTTTATTGTTTCTGGAATAAAAGTAACATGAACTCAGAAACACAGCTAATTCTAGAACTAAACGAAATGTGAATGTATTGTAGGATACCCCATTATATTCCCTTTTTTTAGTTTATTGATTGTATAGAGAAATGTGTTTTTTTTTTTGCGAGAAAATGATCTTTTTTTTATTTTCTCAACAAAAAATTAGGAAATTCTTTCTCATCAAAAGAAAGGAACATACAAATAAATTATTTGAAACATCCATCGAATTTTTTGAAACACCCTTATGCATAGCTTGTAATATAAAAGTATATTTTAACGATGATTTATATTTTTTTTAAACTTAAAATCATATTCAAGTACCTTGAAATATCACAAAATTGTATCACCTACGTAGAATCTTATTTTATTGAGTTTCAAAAACATTCTTTGGTTCTGATATTTATTATTTTAATACTTAATTCTGAAGGTGCGTCATTCTCCACCTTAAGAGCTAATGTTTTGAATATTAAAAAGCATCTTCTTTTGCTTCGTACATGTTGCTGTTAAACTTTTTAACCATTTCTTTGGGAATACTATACTCGTAGCCAGGCGTGCATTTAAAAAGTCTTTTTGTATGCAATATCTCGTTAATCGAACCAGTTTCTAATCCATTTCGAAGCTTTGTTTTGTTCAAATTAATTTCAGAAAAAGTCCTTTCTACCGCTGCACTGCTGTGAGGAAGTATCGCAATCAATTTGATTAAATTGAAGACTGCCCCGTATTTCGGAGAACCGTCACCGTTCAAAATTTTAGAAACGCCGTTCTAGAAAGTAAAATAATCTTCAGAAAGTTGCCTTTCTACGTTAGAGTACACGTATTCGCTTTTAACAAAATTACACGAATATCTATATTGGATTTGATCTAAACCTTGAGAATTCAAAATATCTCTCTTTATGTAGCAATCGAGAATAGTTTTGTACACCTGAGCAATCTTCCAGTATAATGCATGAATTTTTGTAGCTTCTGAATGGAATTCCTTGTTCAAATCAGTGAATTGTGGAAGCACGTGATTCAAAAAATCAAGATAAAGTTGATTTAGAGGATCAGAAAGCAATTCATGAATCGTCGCAACGTTCATTTTCTCTTCGTTCTTTGGATTTAGGTTTTCTCCATAAAAATATCGTTTTAGGGCTGGATACAAGCGTTCGATGCAACCAAAGCGAAGGAATGGCAAATACACTTCAAAATGAATAGGAAAGGAATATCATTTTTCAACTTAACAGATACCGAGTGGTTTTTTCCCATCATAACCGAAGCACCCTCCGCAGGAAAACCTATACAATTATCTTTATATGGAATGCTATTCTCGTTGAGGTAATTTACTAATAATTCGTAAATATGATCTTTATCAGCTTTTGCGATTTCTTTTGCATATAAGAATTCGTCCTGAAATTTGTTCTCATCGAACATTCTAATGACAAGAGCTAAGCTTTTTATGGATCTGATATCCGTTGATTTGTCAATTATAATAGAACACTTATTTTCTCTCAATTTGTCTACTAAACATTCGAAAGAGAATCGACCAGAAACATTTACAATAATCGATCTGCACTTTGTTCCACTGCAACTCGTTTTTTTAATGGCTTCCTGATCTAAATACAAATTTTGAATCATTTTAGTGAAATCAGCTAAGATATTAAAAGACAAATTGTGTTCGGCTACAAAGGTCGCTATTTTTATCGCATTTCTTTTCGACTTTTGGTCAATATTAACTTCAAAATTAAAACTGGAGTCTGATAAAGATATTTGTTTCTGCCCATAACCCGCAGAGTTATCAGAGTGCTTCTTAGACTTAAAATGCCGTTCTACTTTTGTTTTACCTGATTTGTAATCTTTTTTGCAATAATTGCAATAGAAGAATGCGACTCCTTGAGTACTTTTTGCGATCCAATTCCGAAATTGTGGCGTTTTTTCCCAGATGGCTTGATACTTTTGATCGTAGTGTTTCTTCTTGTTGGATTTATTTTTCTCTCCAAAGTTCTTATCATGGCCGGTCGTTTCTTCTCTAACCTCTTGCTCTTCTTTAGACTGATCTCTATTGTCGTCGCTTGAATCTTGATGTGTTTCACCATTGAATTCTGAAGAATCTCTTCTCCCCGTAGCAGAATCCACTTTGAATTCTAAACAGTAAGAATGTGCAATATTATATTAATATTATTGTCGACTAACATTTATAAATTGAAAATGTATTATACAACTTGCATGACATTTTTCCATGTTCTTACCGTAGTAGACTTTCTTCATTAATGTGATATCTGAAATAAAAGTCTTTTCTAAGACTGAATAACCATTCCGCGCCAATACCACTTGCCAAGTTTCTTTGCAGTTGAGACTGTTGATATAAGTAGCTGCACCATTTTTTAATGAAGGCGCTGTAAATAAATATTCTTGAAAACATCAGTTATAATCTTAATACACAAAAGTATTAATTATTGGAGAAAAAAATTTATATTGAATGCCTAAAACTACATATTCATAGAATCGCCCACCAATACCCCGGCCACAACAAAATTATAGAAGCAAATGCATCATACCGCCATGAGTTATAAGCATAAATATTATAAGAGAATATAATACTTTATCCTATGACCGTGCAGTTTTAACGGATTTTTTACGACGATCCTTAATTTATAAAAAAAATGTGTCCAGACGTCCGTGCTTATGTTCTTCACGTCTAGCACTATCATCTTTTTTCACAAATTTTTTTTTTGTTTAAAAATTCCTCATAATATAGTTATAACAGTTTATACCAGAAATAAAGTTAATAGTTGTCGAGTAAGATTTCAATTGAATTAAAAATTAAATCAGACCAATCTGTATGGTTTCCGTTGGTTATAATTAAAATTTTAGAAGATGGAAACCATTACAATGTTTGGATATTATTTAGAATACAAAAAATAATCGAAATTCCACAAATTCTGTTAGCAACCCTTATTTAAGAGAAAACAAGTTCATTTGTATTTCAGATTATACAATTTTGCCTAATGAAAGTGTGTGATTATCCTTGACTGCATTTTTTTATAAGTAGAGAAAGCAATTCATAACCGGTAAACGTAACTAATGAATTTAATTATAACTGAATTGAAGTGGCGTTATTAAACCTAGCACATGAACCAATCAATTCACATCGCATGTGTTATAATTCTGATATTCTGAATATACTTACAATTGTAGACTTCCCACGTAAGTATGTAAGTATGATCCGAATTTTTCCATCAACAACGGACACTTGCAAACAAAAGATTTACGGCGATAACGATGAAAATTTTCAGAACAAAAGTACGCGCAGATTCGAAAATGGTTTGAGACACGCACTTCATTGAGGAATTATACGATGGTGAATTCAGATACATACAGTTAAACAAAATGACAAAAATACCGGTTCTGAGATTACGATCAATCGACGATCAATAATGCCCATAGGTGCCAAGTGCCGACAGCTAGATCAGGTTGGGTTTGAGTTTCTTTTTCCATTCATGGATTGCCCAATGGGATAATCCGGAAAGTTCATCTAATCAGGAGTTCTATTCTCGAGATCGTTCGAACAACTTTCGGATATGAATGTACTGTTGATCTTTCTTTAACCACGAAAGGAAGAAAAAGACAGAAACAGTCTTTTGTATGCGACAGTTGTTTGAATGAAATCGAGAATAGAGCCCCAGATTAGCGTTCTATACGAACTGCTCAATTAGCTATTACTTTTAGACCTAGAATATTGCATTCCCCTGTCTAATATACGCAAAATTAAAAAAAAGGAACAATAGAAAAAATCTTCAGATTTCGATCAAATTTCTTCAAATTTTTCAGAAATCCGAGTTTTGGCAAAGTTTCTTCAGATTTGAAGAACAATCCGTAGATCTGGCAGCACCGCTGATTATAGGTTTGTCTTAACTCGGCAGCTGGTGCTGAGTACTATCCTTTCAATGAGCATGATGATGTTGTAATACCAAGTGAAGCTAATTCAAATTCAGTGTTTGTATTTGATGATGTAGCCTGTGAAAAGCGAGATAATATTAAAGCATTTTTTCAATGGGTAGGCACAAGGACAGTTTCACTTTGAACATTGCGGCATTAACATGTCTACACGTGATGAGGGCTTTCATAAGCAAAAACATATTTTGGATCAAATTGCTAAAACTAGTGAAGCGATTCGACGAAAGCATAGATTACTAAAGTTGGGTAAAGAAACAGTTGATCAGACATTAAATGATTCCTGTAAGCCCATCATTACCCCATTTGAGAAAATAGTTAATGGTTTTGAAACTGTTAAAATAATTGATCCAATCGGCAATGAGGTGAAGAATAAAACAAAAAATGAAGTGAAGAGTGAATCTGAAGAAGAATTTCAGCAAGAGTTTCAGAATGAAGGTGAAGAGCAAAATGATCAAGATGATGATGAAACTTCATTCTTGTCAGCATACGATTCTACGGCTTCAGAGGATTTAGAAATGTCAGCCCCCTTTTCATCAAATGATATAGCAATTGATTATCTTCAAAAGTTGTAAGAGAGATATAGATAATGCTTATGGTGTACGAAAATGATCTAAAGAGAGACAAATGATTGGAGATTCTTTGATAAGTTTTAATAAAAATCTGGATCCCTGGCAAAAGTCCCAAACGACAAAGCGCCCGCCCAATGAGAGTCGCGTTCCGTGAAAAAGGCTCGAAAATCAGAGAGCGAGTAGGGGCGTGCTCATTACATACATCCGTCGTGATGAAGCGAGTCACTCACTGATTCGCGGGCCTTTTTTACGGAACGCGACTCTGATTGAGCGGGCGCTTTTTCGTTTGGGCTTTTTGTCACGGATCCAAAAAACTTATTATTATAGGTACTGTAAAATATCCAAAGACTGTGGCTTTGCTTGAACTTTTTTTTTAAATATGCTAAATAGTTCAGTTATAAATAATGAAGACCTTGAAAATTATTGCCCCTTCATAATGTAATGTATTTATCGCCTGTCCATAATGTTTTTTTAGGTTCTGCTGTATATTTCCATCATTAACGTCACATACAATAGACTTGTGAAAGGCTTAAATCAATTAAAAATAGTCCAAACTATTCATATAAACAAATTATAAAGGATTCGTCCTTTCTTTGGCTGGAATAAACTTGGTCTCCTGTACAGCCGAAAAACAAAAAAAACATCCACGTGCATAGATTTTCATTTGTTTCTCATATTGTACCAAGAAGCAAAAGGTAATCACATAGACTGTCATTTGTTTCTTGGCCTCAAGCTAAACGTTGCACTGCGTCATTTTACTCTGACTTCAGTCTCCTGAAGGGTAAAAGCAGCCAAAGTGTCATTGAGGCGGTAGAAGATCTTGAAAATTTTTGGTGTCTCTGAATTTATCAACGTATGGTGTGAAATGAGTCTTTCAAGGTGACATATGATTTATGGTATTTCCGAGAAGCTTCAAATACACTGACCCTCACTTGATACTATGACGTCAGACATCATATCCTGTTCCATATTTTTGAGTGAAAAATTTCCATTCCCGGATTCAAGTATTGATTTTCAATATTGATAGTGAGAATTGGATAAAACACTGTGATTCGCCTTCTGCGCTCTAGCGGCAAGTTTGCTAATTGTACCAAAAAAAGTGATCCAGAACACCCCCTATCTACTATAACGCCTGTTGACTGCTACACGTCAAACGCATTATCTGTAAGTAGCAGTCAACAGGCGTTATAGGTCTAGTTTTTTGTTTTAACTTTTTTTCGTTGCAAAAAAAAGATTGCGATTACTCATTGACCTTCTAATGGAAATTTTAACGTAGAATCCGAATTTCACAAATTTAAAAGTTTGTCTTGCTTTTTTTCGAGTTTTTGTTGCATTATATGGAAGGGATACTATGTGGATACGTGTCAAATTGAATTTAAGGTAGTATCCACATTCATTTTATTTGAGAAAATGTATTCCCCTGTTTGGTGCATTCCTTTTGTAAAATTGTGTTGGGGGGGGGGGGGGGCATAAAAAATGTGCGTAGTCCAAAATTTAAAATATTTTAGAATCTGGTAAATTTTTTAAATGAAAACTGAGGGAAATAAAAACTATTAGACAACTTGAATATTGCTAAAGTACCGTTTTTATGCTTATTTTAAATATAAATCTCTATATATTTTCTTACAAAAAAGGGTACTGAATTGTTTTAAAAACAAACTTTTGATTTTTTCAGATATTTTTTCTAGACAATAATGTAAAATATCCATCAATGTAAATTAGAAATTATGCTTACCCTGATGAAAACGTTACGTCCAGCTATGTGGTATCGGCCTTCTCCCACCTTTCTGACCTGTAACTTCGAACATTTATTCGAAGGACATTGGCAGAGCCTTGCAACGGCCTCGGTTGCTCTTCTTACCTAAAACAACAAATACAAATTGTGAAAATAAAAACTTGAGTAACAGAAATTTTGTTTTTAACACTTGAATATTTTAAAATAAGTGTTCATTTAAATTTCAAAAAAATCCTGGGAAATTTGTCTCCAGGCGATTTGTGAAGGCACCTTTTAGTGAAGTCACGATTCTTGGATAAAAAACGTAATAAAATTCGATTAGTATTCAAGGATTCAATTCCACCGGGCAAACGTGAAAAGAGTGAGAAAAGCTACAGGTTCCTTAGCTCATATACACTTTTAAATAAAGTAGAGCGCCATAAAAAAACGAATAAAAACATTTTAATTAGAGTTTCTAATAATAGTTAATTTTTTTTATAGTAAATGGGTAATTTTCTAAAGAATGGATATTAGTGTAATAAAAAAGGCCTTCTTTTATCCTAATGATAAGCCCAAAATTGGTCTCTTTTGATATAAAAATGACCCTGGGTTGTCCAATAACGTTCCGACCCATAACTTTCCCCACAACTAGCCTCCAAGTAGCTAGATTACAGGAGCTGCCAACATTAGCAGCATTACACAAAATATTTAGGGACCGCACAAGTTGGTTTTTGAAATTTATGTTTAATTTAAATAATTGCTGCAGGATACTTCTTTCAAATTATGCCAAAACTTTGAGTGATAAGTCATGAAATTAAACTACAAACAACGATTATTCAAATAAAATGAACATTTTTTTAAAAGAAGGAAATTGGAAGAACACTAAATATTTTTAAATAGTGGTAGAAAATCACTAATTTAAAATAATAATACATGTAAAATAATTAATTTAATTGAATTAATAGTTAGAAGACTATTAGTGTTCATAACTTAAAATTAGAATGAATGATTTAACGTATATTTGGACTTTTAATTATTATCTACTGTAGGGTGGTCTTCCCTATATTATAAATGTTCGAAACAAAATATCATATAAGACCAAGTATTCAATAATTGTTCAAAATTCTTTGCTGCTTACATAGTTCGAAGTACTAATCGAAGAACGATTTTTGATTATCTATGGCAGTGGCGTAGCTAAGAAATTTTCCGCCAGGGGCCAAAAATAATTTGCCGCCTATAATTCTTAAATCTGAATTCACTTCAAAGATCAGTTTGCCGCCCCCAAGTGTTTGCGCCCGGGACTTGCCCCCGGGTTTGCGCCCCTAGCTACGCCACTGATCTATGTCATCTGTACCTGACGATTCCCAGATAGCAATTTAAGCGCACCATGCGCGCATGGCGCAGGCACGGCGTGTATGTTTAGACGCACGAAGTGCGCGCAGATCAGCACGCAGATGTGTCATCCATGGATGGGCATATGCCCGGCCCGCCGTGCCTTCACTCACGTGCGCGCATGGAGCGAGCACTCAGTGCGCGCGTAAGTAGTGTCTTAAAATTCTTTTGTTTATAATAAAGGAAAGAAAAAGCAAGATTTAATTTTCAAT
>NC_046661.1:3572323-3574788 GCF_010883055.1 Belonocnema kinseyi | reverse complement strand
AGTTCATTTGGAGTTAACAAACTATCGTTTGTTTCTAGAAGCCCGTTACTCTTTTCTGCGAACTTAGGAAAATCGGAGGCTTGACACACAATTTAAGGTCAACATTATTTATTCACTGTGAAAATTTGGCGAAGTAGTTTTTTAAAAATTTATGTTCAATGGAATTTTCTACTTCCTCTTGGGAACAGTGACAGATATAGAAAAATTTTAAGATATAAGTTTGCACGTCTCAAGATTTCCATGAAAAATGTTTCTTGTTCTTTTACGATATCTTTCATAGTTTACTAAAAAACTTTAAAAATTAAATTTTAGGGGAAAAAGAATTTGCCCGGCCTTAGAAATGATTTAGTCCACATGCTGCCGATAATAAGGCTGTCTTCTATTAGTAGAAACTTAAGAAATCAATGTTGAAAAATAAGAAAGGTGGGGTTATCCTACAAAAAATTTATTTTTCATGGTTTTAAAACTTGAAGAAAAAATTAAAAATATTTTCTAGAACCTCCCCCCCCCCTTCTTTTTTCTTGTGAATATTTTTTAAAAGTTTTTACTAATCGAAAAAACGCACCTTATCAACAACATGCAGGCTAAACCCTTAGAGCAGCCGGAAAAATTCATTCCCCCCTAAGAACATTTTGACACGTGCAAACTTATTTTTTTACATTTTTTTGTATCTGCGATTGTTTCCAAGAAAATCTATAAAATTTCGATTGAAAGAAAAAAGAATTATTATCTTGGCTACAATCTTACGAGATATCTTCATGGCCAAAGTACGAGTTCAAAAAAGTGGGCCAAAAAAATTAAAGTAGTTTTTGCGAAAATAGATTTTTAATTTTTTCAGAAAAACTTGGTTTCAATTTTCCGGCAGATCTTGAAAGAAGACGATGAATGCTATTAGAATCAAATAGAAAATATCTCAATTAACACAACAGTTATTGAGGTATAAATAAAAAAAATTGGGTTTTTTTAAAAGCAAAAGAACAACATTCAAATACGCATCAGTTTTTAGACAATTTTTTCTTTTGTCATACAGTGATAAAATTAAAATTGTGCCTGAAACTACATGTTTTCTTTTTATTAGACTTCGGTGATCTAACACAATCATTTTGAGCCTAAGAATAAATAAATTGTTCCTGCAGATAAGTTAAAATGAAATTGTATTGGCTGAGAACATATAACGTTTAGCGTATAATAAAGGCTGTGCATGCTGGAAATCTTGCGAGAAGTAAAACCGTTCCATAATTATGAACAATTGGAAAAACATAAGTTCGTTGGAAATATTGCGTTTCCAAAACATCCGAAGTCCTAAGTATCTTTACAAAAATTAAAGTAAAGAAACTTTATTCTTCTACCTCTGAAAGTTCGGGAGTATAGCCTGCGGAAGTCGTTTTCTAGTAAATAATTTTTTGTTTTCCTTCACAAATTATAGATTTCGGGACATGACTTTTTTCTACACATAGGTGATGAAAGTTGCTAAGAAATAAATGAAAGCAGAGACAATTTCGAGTAAATTGCAAAATCAATTCACCAGCTTTGATAAGTCCGAAATTATGGGCTTCTGAAAATGGGTCTTTTTTATTGAATTTTATAAAATATCTTTTTTTTGTAACTTCTGGTTTCTAGATAACGAAACATGGAAAAAGATGTTATCTGTTTTCAGTGGAATCATATTCGATTTGTTAAGCAAAATAAAAAATTATTCAATACAAAATGACTTCAGAAGGCTATAATTTTATGTTTGTAAAGGTACTTAGGACTTCGGATGTATTGGCAAGAAAATATTTGCCAAAAGACTTATGTTTTTTCAATTTTTCTTAATTATTGAACAGTGTGTTTTACTTCTCGTATGATTTCCAGCAGCTAGAACCTTTTTTATACGCTATAAAGGAAATGTTTTAGCCACTACATTCTGCATTCCCATATCTCGATATCATATTTTTATTTTTGGACGAAATTAAAATTTCTACTTTTAATCGCTATCGATAAACTAATTTTTAAAATCTGTAACAGTCTAGTGTCAGCATTCTTGATCGATTATCTCGGAACTGGCGATTCGCAGCCCGACTCGCTCGAATTTTAGGTTATATTAGTGTAACTGTGCGTGTGCATACAAACAAAAACCAAACATACTTACCACACTTTCTTTTAGACGAGATTTTGTAGTATACAATTCCTGTCGAATAGTCCTTCTTGCACTTTTCCCTGGATTACAATAACAATCAGGGATAAAAATACACAAAGTAACACAATCAATGCACACAACAATACAACAATAACAACAACCGAAGCACACACGATACACGACTGGAGCGAATAAGCGTCTTGCGCCAACGACGAGAGTGCTCCGACAGGCGTCGTAGCACTGGTGGTAGGAGAACGCAGATATATCGCGCATGCGCAGTAGTGATTGCTGTGTATTTCTAATAAAATTTACGTGAATAAAAATTTGTAATTTTCTTTGAAAGAGA
>NC_046661.1:3562991-3572223 GCF_010883055.1 Belonocnema kinseyi | reverse complement strand
TAAGTGCGCGTTCACAAAGTGCTGGCAGGACGGGTGCATTCTTGCATGCATTTCGTGCGCGCATCGAAGTGCGCGAAACGTGCGCGCACCAATTGCTATCTGCGTTGGTTGTCATTGAAAAACATCATCAATTTTTCATCGGCATTGCAAATTTCTATCCAACTTGGGATTCTTATCTGATTTTTGAGTAAACGGATTAATCTTCCACAAATTTGAACTAAAGTTCGTATTAGTATTAATAATAGTTTAAGCTCTTGAAATAAAGTCTTTGGTATAATCTGCGCTTAATTGTTCAATGTTTGCAGTGAAAATTTCTAACCACCTACTAATTCCTATCAGATTTTGCACTTAATCAATTAAACATCTGTAAACTGTAATTTAAATCCGTGTTAACATATATGTACATATTAATAATAGTTCCAGTCTTTAAAATTGCAAAGTTTGTACAATCTTCGTATAATATTTAAATTTTTCATTTGCATTGAAAATTCCCATTTAACTCGGGATTCCTGTTTGATTTTCGATTATACCAATTATACTGACAAAAATTTAAATTTAAATCCCTACTACTATTAAACCCCTTAAAATTGATTAGTTGGTGCAATCTTCGATCAACTGTTTATTTTTTTATCTGTGATGAAAATTGACTATCCTAATTTGAGTTCCTATTTACTTTTTTGATTTAGTAAATCAAACTTCCATAAATTTAAATTTAAATCTATAATAATAATAATAGATAGACGCCTTAAAATTGAGTAATTGGTATAATCATCGTTTAATTCTCCAATTGTTCATCTGAATTGAAAATTTTTAAACAACCTGGAATTTCTACCAGATATTCGATTTAATTGATTAAACTCCCACAAATTCGAATTGAATTTTGTATTAGTATTAATAATACTTTTTCCCCTTAAAATTGAAAACTTAGTACAATATTCTTTCATTTGTTTAAATTTGTCGGGATTCCCAATATCAAGTGCATTGGAATCCATAGCTTTTGTATAAAATACGCGACAAATTGATTCTCTATTAAAATTCATTAAAAAAAGTGCGGTTTGGAAATGTTAAACCAATTTTTATAAACATATTCACAGTTTAAATATTTTGCAATGAATGGCCTAAATTTTAATAACTAAATCAAGTAACAATATTGTTCTCATGACTCTCTAAAATAATATTTTGCAAATTTACAAGAATTTTTAATTATTTAAACAATTTTTTAAGTAAACGCACATTTTGACTTTTTTCAATGAAAAGGCTCAAATGAATAGGCTCGATTTTTTGACGGAATTAACTAAAATGTTTTTACAATTGTAACAATTATTTGTTAATTATTTCAACAGTTTGATTATAAAATGCACACATACTGTAAAAAAAGTTTGGGTAAATTCACATCCTGCTACGATGGAAATTATTCGATCGGTGTGGCACATAGTAAATAAGAAGAATTCCGTAATAATACATAGTTTTCTTCTACACCTGGATCCGCCATGCAAAAATACAGGCAGGACGTAGATTAGGGCGTATCGAAAAAAAGGTGTTTGCGCGAAATTCTAATAGCAATAAAAAGTGTCTTTTGGGAGTCAAAAAGACTACTCTAAAGTTTCAAAAAAAATTCCTTCTGTTTTCGCATCGTAGATATAGCTAAAAATCACAAAAAACAAAGTACCTCAGTAGAGGGGTAGGGAGGCTTCTGGAAACCGAGAATGGAAATTTTTCACTTAAAAATATGGAACAGGATATGATGTCTGACGTCACTGTATCAAGTGACGGTCAGCGTATTCGCAGCTTCTCGGAAATACCATAAATCATATGTCACTTTGTCACCTTGAAATACTCATTTCACACCATACATTGATCAAATTCACTCTTTCACGCTAATATAAATAATCCTGAAATTCCTTCTGGAAGCTTCCTAGGTCAATCACCTTACGACATTTGTACATGTGTCTTAAAAAGTATTTACCTCCACTTATCAATTCTAAGAAATCTCTCTTATACACAGGGGCGCACAAACCATGTATGAAAAGTAGCGGTTGCTACCCCAATGGGTGGGGGGAGGGGTACCCGAGAGTTTGGGTGGGAGGGGTGTGGGTTTGAATGAGATGATCTGGAAAATGTAGATTTTACTTAAAATAATACTACACAATTCATAATTTTAAGTGAAAATGAAGAAAAAGCGTTTTTTTATAAGAAAGTAGCCCGTCGCTACCCCGGTGACGTAGGAAGTGTGCGCCCCTGCTTGTACACTAAACTGCTGTGACTTCAGCTCAATTAAGTAAACGTTTAAAAACGTATTTTTTATTCTCATGTCAATTATTGCATCATATAGCTAAATACTACGCAAAAGTTTCTAGAAATTAGTTAAAGGGGATAAGCGTCTATAAGAGGAGGCCAGTTATTCTATTTTTTTAGTTTCTTGTCAGATGCCATATTGTAAAGGGGAAAAGCAGCAAGAGCTAAAATGTAGTTTAAACATTTTTCTGAAGAACATTCAAGATCCTGGCAGCTAAGAAAGGATACGAAATAGCAGATATAAGGGAGTTAAAGCAAAATATGGAATGCGAACGCTTGTGATCATAGAAAACAAATTCTCCGTTTTTCCACCTCAGAAAATAGCAAAACTGTTCGAAGAGGATAAGAATCTGTTTGTGCAAATGAAGAAGGCCTGTGAAAATTAATTGCTTGAAATGGTCTATTTGGCTGGACGCTTCAACTCCATCGAATTTATTGTGAAGAAAAATATATAAAGTGTACAAGTTTAAAAAATTATCACTTAATGTGTGAAAGCCTTCAGTGAGATCAACATCATCATATCATGACTTATACACGTCGAAATAAAATGCTACAAGCCACTACATATACTCTTGAAAGCCAGTCATTCTCGTGCAAGTAGATAAATGTTTATTTTCGGCCTGCTGGCCTTAAAAATCGACTTGGTTACACTTCCATTTTTTACGAAATTTTTTTACAAGTATGTTTTACAAAGTACCATCCATCCACACCTTATTACTAATGCGCTCGCTTCTATAGCCTAACCTTCCTCGCTGCGCTTCGCCTCGTCTCGCACGCATGTCTCACTATTAGTCCCTGACTACCTTGCTCTCTTTTCTGACACAAATATTGCGCGTTCTCCCTTAGCATAATCCACACACAGTTCCCGTTAAATGTTGACTCTCTTATCCTCTCCTCTTCTTCTGCCTTCTCTTTCTCCATGCCACTCTTTTGACACAACTCATATACCTTCCTTCCTTCCTTGTGCAAACTGCTAACTTCATCCATCTGCAATCCATTCGTTCTAAAATACCTTTCCCTTTCCACCTACATCTTTGCACCACTACGTCTGTTCTCCTTCTGCCACCAACTTTCCCTAACCATTTTACTTCCACCCTTTTCCAAAAATTTCTCCTCATATTAAAACGCTCGACTCCCTGTTATAATCCCTAGACTCGTTCTTCCTGTCTCCCTCCTGACAATATAGTTCGGCGTATTCCTTGCCAACCCCAGTGTCCAGTGTCCACATTTGCCCTTCTCACCCTCTCTTTTATATGACCATCCACTCCCCCATTCCTTCGAAACAGGAAGCCCAGGCACACAAACTCTTTTACCTCCTATACCGCCTTTCCTTTTCACTTCCACTCCCCTCCATCGCCTACCTCCTTTCCTGAACACCATAACCTTCGACTTGTCTGCATTTAACTCTAACCTATTTTTGTTCAAGTATCTTCTCAACCTCTTCATCATCTCCCTTAAAGCCTCTTCGCTCTTTGCCAGCAGCACTATGCCATCTGATTATGCGAGTGACTATATCCTGACTCCTCCTACCCTTACACCTCCTACTACTCCGTCCGCTAGCTTGCTTTCCATATCCGCGATCAAAATTGCAAAAAGCGTTAGGCTGAGTGGGCACCCTTGTCTCAACCCCCTATCCATCCAGAATCACTCAGAGATTCCCTCCCCTTCTTTCACTCTATCTTTCGTTTCCTCATATACCTCCCTTATCCTCTCGATAAGGTCCCTCTTCACTCGCCTCTCTTCTATTGCCTCCCACAACCTCTCCCTATCCACCGAAGGGAACGCGCTCTTTAGATCTACAGCAAACGCGTACACTTTGCCACCCTTTTTGGTTAGTTCTCTATTTGGTTAGTTGCATTTTAACTTGAACCTGTTCTCTAAATTTTTCTTCAAACCATCCACCGACCAAAATAGGGCCACTTTTAGTATAAAAATTTTTTTCTTCACCACCCAATATTGCCTCAAAAACCCCCATAAATTCAACAAAAACTTAATATTACCCAAACCATTTAATGTGTTTTAAATTATCGGGATGAACATGCATTTGCAGTCACCTAAAAATGTATTTAAATCTTTGTGAATTAAATTCGATATTACCCCAGTTCGTATCCTCTTTTGAAAGGCACTTTCCACATCATCCCAATCCCTCGTAGTTTCATTGAAGCTTCTCTCATGCCAGCTCCTGTTTACAGCAACTTCTTGAATTTTCTGCTTGCTGTCTTCGAATTGGCTATTAATGACATAATCGCACTTTTTGTTCCATGGATAATTGTTTAGTCTTCATCAGCAGTTTGTTTATCAGCCTGATGTTTTTACTTCCTTCCTTTGTCCACCATCTAATTTCTTCAGGAGACGGAGGCTGCCTTTTAAGCATAAGTTCTTATCTCGTCTTCATTATTTGCAGAACTTTTTATATTTTTCGAAATCCACTTTAAAATTAAAATGCAATCAACACATAAAATACACTTTCAGATTTAAAGTGATTTAAAATTATTTACGTGTTTTTATTAAATGATGCAATCACAGAAAAAGATTGTACTTTTAAATAAATCTTAGAGTCTTTTTACACTTCGAACGCACTGGGTGATTGCCTAACCTTCTATGATAAAATGAAGAACAAACGTCTTATATATAGCACTAAGGAATGCTATTAATTTAATATATTAAGATTTTTTGTATGGCAAATGACACTCATGTGGATACGCAAAGTTATGGTACATACGTATGAAATGTATAAAAACTGAATTTGTAAACTACCTGTCGGTAAATGTCAAAGGAGAACCTTTAAGGAATTTATTATTAAAAATATCAAAGAAATTATGTAGCACGGTTCACAAATGGTTGTGGGATGTCTAAATAATCCATTTTGTTTAAAGAAATAAATCCAAGCAATCGTTTGTCCATCAACGTCTTCTTAAAAGCCTAATAGGTTATGACCTAAGTAGTTGAATTTTCGCCCAGAATCGTATATCCGTCAACGCGTTCTCTTATTTGTTTTAGCGCGCAAGAGGGAATTGATCAAAGTATAGTGTGACATGAGACTTTCAAGGTTACATATGATTTATAGTATTTTCGAGAAGCTTCGAATACGCTGACCCTTACTTGATACTGTGACGTCAGACATCATATCCTGTTCCATATGTTTGAGTGAAAAATTTCCATTCCCGGTATCAAGTATTGATTTTGAATACTGATAATGAGAATCGGATACAGTACTGTGATTCGTACCTCAAAACAAGGAGCGAAACCAATCTCGCAGCCTTCTATACTCTAGCCGCAAGTTTACTAATCGTATGGAAAATTGGTATCGAGAAGTCTCCCTACTCCTGTACTTACCTCTTTAAATTTGTCAGCAAAATATTTGTGTTGAGATTGAAATTATCAATGAAAATAAATCAAAGCATTAAAATATTTGTTACCCACCCTAATTTACTTTGAAGTTCCCAAAAATCTAAAAAAGTAGACTTTTTCGCTATTTTCTTAGATTGATAGTAACTTTCTCGACTATTTGACCATATAATGTGTGATATACGTTAATCAGAATGCATTTTCAATATGTTGCAACAATAATATACAAGGAATGTTGACATTAAAATAATTTGTATTGACTTTGAGTTACAAGATAATATTTAAAAGTGATATATTGCTCTTTATTTGACAATAAAATTCATTTTCGGTACATTAATTATCAGGAAAATAGTTTGAAGCAAGTGGATTTGTTCTTACATAGCGATATTAAAATTATTATTTTTGATTTTGGATAACAAGGAAATATATAAAAGTAATACATTGCTCTTTATTTCATAACAATATTAATTTTCTGTGTCTAAATAAGGAAAACATGTTTTCGAGTGCACCTAGATTTACACTCTTACAGTAAGGAGATAATTGACATAATTTCTATCGGGCCAGAATAACGTACAGGATAAAAAAAAAACAGAATTAAATTTTTTCGCTATTTTCCTAAAGTTATATGACTGTTTAACCATGTGACCATCATTTCTTAAAATATATGCTGAATAAAATCAAGAAACTAGAATAGTCGGAACATATATTGGCTTGTTGTAATGTAATTTGAAGCGGGTTAGCCTACCAGGGAGCGAATCAAGATTTGATGACGAGATAAACAGGTCGAACACAAAATCAAAGTCCTCAATTCAAGTAACTTGCAATTTTATTACAACTTACATTTGTAGTTATAAACCACCAGTCCGTGGCGGTAAACTGGGAGTCGTTAGATTCCAAACGATGACAGGATAGTGGCCACGGTGCGAGTAGCGGTAACTCGCAGAAGACCTCTTCTCCAGGAAGTAGTGACGATTTCAAACGTGGATCAGGAATGGATCAGCGTGGCTTACAGGAGAGCATAGACACTAGCACGACCGACGAGAGAACCAGTAATCGAAAGGGCGAATGAGCCAATCCTGGCTGGCCCAGCCCCATGATTCGGTTGCAGCCCAGCACCCTTTTCGTGTGGGGTCACCCTGAGCCTAATTTGCAGTAACATTTTTCGTATTCTTTTGGTCTTTTTATTACACCTCAATTTAGGAGAGTACAGGCGTCTCTTTTTTCGTTTATGTCCGCTTTCGGGTTTTCTACGCTACAAGCTAACGCTAGTGCTATATTTTGTATTGGTTTTCCGGATCTCGAGAGTGCATCAGGGACGCAATTTGAACTCTGTTTTCGATATATGACTTCGTAGTCATATTCAAGAAGTTCCAGCGCCCATCTGGCTAATCGGCCAGTGGCATTTTTTAGGTTATGAAGACACTTTAATGCTAAGTGGTCCGTGAATACTTTAAAACTATAACCTTCTAGATATGGCCTGCATTTTCCGATGGCCCAAATTAACGCTAGGCGTTCTTTTTCGGATGCCGAATATCGAGATTCGATCCTGTTTAGACTTCTGCTCGCTTATGCTATTACGTAATTTATGCCGTCAATCGTTTGAGTAAATCCCTTGTTTTATCTTTTTTTTTCAATAATCTATTCATTGCTTCTATTGTTACGGCAAAGTGTGGGATAAATTTTCTATACGAACTCAATAACAAAAAACTTTTGGTTTCAAGTCTGGGGTTATGATTTTATCCATAAGTCTGTGGAAAGCGGCTGGAGCATTGGGCAAGCCAAATGGCATCCTTTTAAATTGATACATGCCCTTTCCAGGGACTGTGAATGCTGTTATTGGTTTCGATTTTTCTTCTAAAAGTATTTGCAAGTAAGCTAGCTTTAAACCAATTTTAGAAATAAATTTTGCTGATCTCAAAGTATCTAGTATTTCTGTCATTAGTGGGTTCGGGTAGAGGTCCTTATTTGTAATATAATTTACCTTTCTAAAGTCTAGGCAAAATATATCACCTTTCCCTGGTTTTCTTATCATAACGACAGGGCTTGACCAGTGTAAAGAAGAAGGTTCTATTATATCTTGTTCTAGTAATTTGTCTACTGTTTAGTAAATTACTTCTTTAATTTGTGGGCTCACGTGGTAATATCACTGTTTTATGGGATCATGGTCTTGGACATCAATTTAATGTTTCTTTAAATGAGTAGCCCTGTGTTCTTTTCCGTGGTAAACTTTTATTTTGTTTTCTAAAATTTTTTCTAATTGTGACTGTTGGCTTTTGTTGATCTCTCCAATACCTTGTGGCGTAACGAATCAATATTTTAGCGCACAGGAAATTTTATGTTTATGTAGCGATTCACTTCCGAACTAGAGATTGGCTAGCAGGAATTCGCGCTTAAATTTCTGGAAACGCGGTAAACGGATTGTTACGTGCTATTATGTAACTTAGATGATTGGTGAGTCGCCAGAAGTAATTATGAAGAGTGGGAAGGTGCTGCCTTTCGAACCATATATTAATAATTGGATTGGAGCAATATCATTAAAGGCGCCAAGTGTTCGCATCAATTTACAACAATTCTAAAAAGATTTTAATCACAGTTGTGCGGAGCAATGTATCTATCTACATAAGGTATATATTAATTAATTCCGGAAAATGTTTTTTCTTCGTAATTTTGTTTTTGTTTTGTTTGAATGGACGGTTAGAGAAATCCAAATTTTGTATGTTTTCAGCGTGGCTTTTTATTTTAAATAACGCCACATTCGAAAATGACGCTTTGTTCGTGGTCTCATACGCTAGAGGTTTCCTGAAAATTTAAAGAAAGTGCACAAATATTACACTCTTTTGGAAAAACCAACTCAACGATCCTCGATCTACCGGAATCCTCCGGCTGTCGAATCATTTTTCTCTCCACTGCGGATTCCATGATCGATACAACGTGAGGGTGACTCACCAACAAAGCGATAAGTAAAAGCGTTTGATAATCATCAACATTGTTTAAATTCGCATTTCTGAGTTCACCACTTTATACTCGTTCGATCATTTTATTTATGTCTTTTATACCTATAAATTACAAATATTTTATTTCACATGATTCGTACCACGAATTGGAGTGATGCGTGTGTATGTGTGAATATCGAATATAATTTTAAATGTTGTGTTAAAATTTTCTAATTAAAAATCGCAGTATTTATTTACAATACAGATATCGTTGATCGTAATGTTTTTGTGTCTCATTTCTCTTTCTAATAACGAATTTGTTCGCTCATTTGTCTTTTCTCTTAACTGAGTTATTTGTTTTCGCAATTGTTCTCTTTATATTTAATTTGATTTTTAAATAATGACAATATGAATATCAGTCTACTCGACAAATGTTTTAAACGTTGTTCAAACATATTTTTAAAATGTTCAAAGTTTGAATGTAAATGAACAATAATAAAAGATTATTGTTATAACCTTTGCAAATTTCTGTTGAACAATTATTTTGCTCTTCGATTTTTTCTAAACTAGCCCAAATGTTATCTAATTTAATCGCTTTATTTTTAAAACTAACCCATTGTTTCTTTGCTTGTAGGGATGCTTATAGATATCTTATA
>NC_046661.1:3553608-3562891 GCF_010883055.1 Belonocnema kinseyi | reverse complement strand
TAGGGTTTTTTGCAGGAATTTGTGCTGTTTTGGTTTTTGGGGATTGGTTATGATTGATAGGTACTAAGGGAATTTCGCTATCTTTTACTTTCGGGATATTTTTGTTAAATTTTCTAGTACTTCTGAGGTTAATACTTCCTCCAAATTTCGCTTTAATATTATTATTCTTATTTAATTTATTTTCCGATAATATTAGATTTCTGAGTGCTAGCTTAGGGTCATATAAATAGGGCTTGTAACATATCTGTACCTAAAATACACACGGATTTTATTTTATCTTTATCCAAATTTAACAATTCTGGCGTTTCAGAATTAGTTGGTAACATTTTTAGTTCTAATACCCGCCCCTCCAGTTTTTCTGGATGTATACGTAATATGGGCATTCTTCTTTAAAGTGTCCTGTTAATCCACAATGATACCAATTTGAATTTGTTATGCCCTCGTTAGTTTTTGCATTTGAGTTTTGTTTTTTGTCAGAGTTAGGACTTGTTTTGTCTTGATATCTGGGTCTATTATTTGTGAATCTAGGTTGGAAGTTTGACTGAAATCTAGGTTGAGAATGTGATTGGAAACCAGGTGGGAATCTAGGTCTAAAGTTAGGTCTAGAATTTTGTTGGTATTGGTTGCCCTTGAATTTTCGATTTAGATAGCTCAGCTTCACACTTTACCTAAATCTTCTAAGTCTTCAAAAGCGTCGAAATCTTTTCTTTCTATACACATTATGTATTCTATTCTGAGGTTTTCGTAAGTACTACGAAATTCCTATTCGCGGCTTTTTCTAGGGCATAATTTTGTACACGGTTTCCTAATTCCTGTCAAGTATGAGTGAATTTCTTGAGTCCTTTTTTGATTGCAAAATCCTCGGAAAATCTTTCATCGATATAAGCGTTTTTTAAGGCTTATTAAAAGTCGGATAGTGTTGTCCAAGAAATTTTATTTATCAAACACCAATCTTTAGCATCTTCGATTAATAATGCGTCTCAGTTTTCGAGAATATCCTTATAATTTATTTTATATCCCCTTTTAAATCTTTTAAAGGAATTTTTTGGTTATTTATCTGATTTTCGAATACGTGGTCTGAGTCTGAGTTATTCATATATATGCTAGAACTTCTGTTTGACCTGTCGTTTGTTGTCATGAGCCTGTGTGTTCTGTTTTGGTTTGACTGGGTTTTGTCCTCTAGAGGTTCGCTATTGGACTCGTTCCTTATTCCTGACATTTGGTTTAGTTATTTTCTTTCTATGTTTAAGTGAGCTATTTGCCGGTGCGTCTAGTCTAATCCCTGAAATTTCCCCCTTTTTCCCTTTCTTTAAAATATCTTTCTTTTTGGCGGTTCCTAAAATTCGTTTAACTCTATACTTTATAAAATTTCGTCGGTTTCTAAAGTGAACTGTGTGTTGTTTTCTAGGAACGAGTCATATTCGAATGTTTCGTCGTTTATACGGGGGCGATTTTCCGAATTATTTCTATTTTCTAAATAGATAGTTTCATCTATTTATTTTCTTCTATTTTTATTTTTGAATGACGCGCCTGGTGTGGGTAAATCTTCATGATGCCAAAAAAGTGTCTTATCCACTTGTTCAAATATTCTGTATGGTATTGCTGCGAGTCGTAAGGGTACAGGTTGCGCGTATGTACTTGTTATCGCGCATAATCGTTTGGTCGTGTTTGACGATTGAAATTTTTAGCGAAATTAAGATTTATGCTATTTGTCTTTTTAAGCAATTGTGAGACATCTTGAATAAATAGCCGGTTTGATTTTAATTAAAAAAACTTAATTTTGCATAAGAAATTCCGATTATGTTTTTAATAATGTGGAATCCTATATTAGGTTTCTCTGCAAGAGTTTACCATATTTTATATTTAAATTTGACGAGGATACTTGGATTTATTTCGAACTTTTCTAATTAATATTTTAATCAGACATTAGGTTGTCACAGAGATCGAAAATATTGTTACTTGTCGCAACTTGCAGGTATAGCTCGCTGTACGTGCGAATTAAATTGGGCACATAAACGTGTTGCCGTATAGGGTGATTGAAAGATTTTGCTAGAATTAAATTATGATGCTTTTCTTTTCAGATCATGTCCTTCTCCCAACAATCTTCGATTTTCTGTTTTTATTTTTCAAAAAATTAACGACTCATTTTCCGTAAATGTTCATATTTTCTCCGATTTTCTAATTTTATCCTAATGTTGTCTCTAGTATTATTCTTTTAGAAACTTTAATCAATTTGGATTTGTATTGATCGAAGGAGAAATTGCGGTTTTAATATCCGTTTTTGTTTTTATAATTTTTTTCTAAACGCAATTCGTTTAAACTTTGACTTGCGATACGAGTAGCGTTTAAAAATTTTCTAGAATGTGGTACAATTTTAAATATAACTTTCAGATATAGAAAAAACATTGCATATCTATTCATAAGATATCATGAGCATATAAAAATCACTGCACAAGTATCAAGACTCGTTAAACGGGCAAATATATCCATGTAAATAAATGGTAAAAATGCGAGACATAATTAAATTGGCATATATAAATCATCACATATTCATAAAATCGCACAATGTAGTAATAAAGTATAGCATACATTCTATATTTGAAAGAATATGGTCTAGTTCAGGAAACTGGCAAAGATCAAACAGCATGCGTCAAGAATTGGATACAATGCAAGTTTAAAGAGTTTTTGTGTAAAGAGTCGAGTCGAAATTTTGATTTTAAGTATTGCGTCTCCTTTCTTCGTCAGGTTTAAAGTTTTGAAAGGATAAGGATTGTGGGTTTTCAGGTTGGGCGCCAGATGAAGCGGGTTAGTCTACTAGGGAGGGAGTCAGGATTCGGATGACGAGAGAAACAGGTTAAACACAAAATCAAAGTCCTCGATTCGGGTAAAAAGCAATTTTATTACCATTTACATTTGTTGTGATAAGCCAACAGTTCGTGGCGGTGAACTGGGAGTCGTTTGATTCTAAACGATGACAATGTAGTGGCTGCGGTGCGAGTAGCGGTATCTCGCAGGAGACTCTTCTCCAGGAAGTGGGGACGATGGCAAACGTGGAACAGGAGTGGAACAGCGTGGCTTACAGGAGAGCACAGACACTAGCACGACCGATGATAGAACCAGTAATCGAAAGGGCAAATGCGCCAAGCCTGACCGGCCCGACGACGGCAAACGCGTCGTCCGACGCTTCAGGACTCCTCGGGGGGTTCCGCCATGATTCGATTGCGGCCCAGCACCCTTCAAATGCAGAATCGCCCCGATCCTAATTTGCAGTAACATATTCTGTTACAAATTAAATGATCAAATCATTACAAAGTACTACAAAGTACTGATTTCTGACATTAGTTTTAATTTATTCGTCCTATTTTTATTTCGAACCAAATCATTTTTCGTTTCAAAGATGGGCAAGTTTTTCCAAATTTCGAATCTTGATCGGATGATTCCATCTCTAACGTCAGAGGAGTAGGGGAAGGTGGGCGCGGCGGAACAGGCGGGTAAAATAGAACGCTACTATATCTAGAAAAATATTCATACTTCCAGTTTGATATTAATTCATTAAGTAAAAATAAGTTTATTAAGTGGAGGAAAGTACAAAAAAATTGATATTTCAAGTAAATTGTATCACAAATTAAGTGCAAATTTTCGTCGTTGGGGGCGAGATGGAACAAGCTGAACGAGGCGGAACGGAACACCGGAAAATCCGCGAATTTAACTTGTCGCAGTCACTGTCAATGTAACCAGTCGCCGGTCGCTGATCGGGATGGTTGCGAGATATTTTTATGAAATAGAAAGTGATAAATTATATGATATAAGTTATTAAAGTGCGGAATTACAAAAGAAAGACTGGTAGACAAAAGTGTTCTAAGAAAAATGTAAAAAGGGCACTCGAAAGCAAGCTAAAAAGTAAACAAGAAGTTGCGGCGTCCACACTTTGTCACAAAGTTGCTAAACATGTGAAAAATAACAGCTTGGAAACGGCTTATCGAAGGAATTTTAATATTCCTTTTTGTCAATTCTTAATGGACTTAATGGATTTGAAACAATGAAAAGTTAATCTAAAAATAAAATTTTAATATTCCTTTTTGTCCATTCTTAATGGACTTAATGGATTTAAAACAATCAAAAGTTAATCTAAAAATGAAATTTAAAGAAAAATTCTTTAAATTTCATTTTGAGATTATTTTTTCATTATTTTAAATTCCTTTAATGTCCTTTATCCTTCCTCTGCCTTAACTCTTTAGGTTATGTTCTGCCTAAAATACGTACTTTAACATTATATCTCTTCCAGATGGTGTTCTATGGTATAATTTTTGTTTTGTTGCTTACTTTTTTTTAATTTTCAAAATTATTTACAAATAAAAATTGATATTTCAATTGTTCCATACCGCCACATCATGCGTTCTGTTTTACCCGCTGCGTGTTTCATACCGCCTCACCTAACCTACAGTGCTTGATACTAAATTTCTGAAAAATTAGTTTGCTCTATTTACAAAAGCATATGAGCAACTTATAAATGATAAATTAAAGAAAATTTTAACTAATATTTGTTTCTGCAAGTTCCTACAGGTTAAAACTTAATAAGCGCCAAAGATTGTGTGCGCCATCTCGCCTCACCTTCCCCTAAGCTTGCTGAGATGCGAATGTGACTTCTTTCACACAACTTTCTATTTCTAGAGTATGTCATGGAAGATGAAAAATGTCTTTAGAAATGAGATGAGTTATGTCCTTCGTTGTGAATTCGGTGAGATTTTCAATTGTCATCGATCTAGTTAATGGCGGTTCCGAAATATTCCACTTATCACAGACGATGAGTTCCGTGTAGTCTTTTGCGTCAAAATTCAACAAAGGAACCTCAAATTTCCTTAATTTAGATTTCCCAGTTGATTGTCTAGCAGAAGTTACTGGAGGCACTGTGAGCTTGAGAATTTACTGCCTTTCGTCACATAGCACAGCGAGAAGAAGATTATCTGGATGAGCAAAGTAGGCATTATTTTGTATTACTTTTTGAATACATTCAGCGTGATCATCCTTCAGGTACGCACTCAAAGAAATGCTTTTCCAGAGATGTTAAGGGGCATTTTTAATAGATGTTTGACACTTCATTTCAAACCACATTGGGACATGTACTCTCATGATGAATTGAACTAAAACTTTCAACTCAAATGATGGATTTTCTGCCCCAAGTTAAGTTCAAAGAGTTCTACTCATCCTAGTCAACCATCTGGTATGCGACAATTTTCCTGGTCATTTTCGAGTAAGATCTTTAGAACACTCTCCTTCTTTGATAGCATTCCATATATCTGGCGGGTACTTTTGATCGGAACTAAGATCACGGGTGTCAACTACAGTAGAATTAGGACTTTCGACAGAATCGAAGCTTACAACCGGAAGTTCTTCGCAAGAAGCTGAGCTTTTTCCGATTGGACCAGAAAAATCGATAGGACCAGAAGTTCCTCCATCAATTTTTATCAAATATCTTTGAATAGCAGCTCATTACCATGAAGCTGACAGACACTCCTTTTTAGCGGTTTATCTAATTCTAATTTTAGCAATCTAATTATACCTGCGTGTTTACCAGTGTTCGTATCATGTGTAATCGTTTTTGCATCTGAAGAAGATGAGGGTATGTGTTCTAAATAAGTACTTCCTGGTTCTTAAAATGTTCTTTTCGTTTTGTTGTTTGCACTGTGTTTCCTTTACTTTTTCTATCTATTACTTTTATTTTGTCTTTTCTCACATCGAAGAAAAAGCCTTGATTTCTGAATCCAAAGAGAGCTGCTGTTCCTGAAGTTGATGACGAAATTTTGTTCTTTCCCGATAGTGTTTACTTTTGTCAAAAACTAAACCTTTTATTTCCGAAATGTAATTACTCACGTGGTGTAAAATTGCTGAAGTCAGTATAGCAGCAGATCTGTATCCGATGCAATGTCCATCGCAGACTTTTGAAATTTTTGATAGTTTATTCTAGTGATGGAATATCGATATCGAAATATCAGAAATATCGATGTTTTCCACCCCCTATATATCGATATGTCATTCGATATCTCTGTTCTGATATATCGATAAAGTAAGTTTTAATGTTTTGATTTGTTATAATATATATAGAAGATTTTCAACATTTTGAATAAATTTATTCAATCTCCATAAAGTCAAAGTTGAATGTCGTCACTTTAAGCAATAAATACTAGCATCAATTGTTTTTAAATAATGAACGGTTCTCCGTCTTTGAGTAAAAGTGTTGATTCAGAGGGAAAAACTCTTTACTTTAATCATTTTTTCGTAAAAGAACTTTTTGAATATTTAGGTTCCCTGGCGGACCGAAAGAACCAAAGGGGCCTCTAAAAAGTACCCTTCAAGACCTCACTGAGTCCCCATTCGGTTCCTTCTAGCGACACACAGTGCAACCTCAGACAACAAGGCAGTGATGCAAGTTAGAGCAGTGGAGCAGTGTTCTTGAGGTTACGCGGCGAGATGTCAGAACTAAAGGTAAAGGATTTGTTTAAATTCTCATTTTTTATATTATTTTTATTGGAAAAGGTATTAAATTTGTGTAAAATTAGACGTATAAATTATTACATATATTTATTTACATTTATTTGCCAATTTTATTTTTAAACTTCGCGCACAACATACTACTTGAACTATTATGGATGCGCTTGAAGTCAACTCCAGCAGAAGTTAATGACATTTTAAAAAGTTTTTAACGCTGCAAAAAAAATGTTGCGATTACTCCTTGAGTTTCTTATGGAAATTTTAACGTAGAATCCGAATTTCAATAATTTAAAAGTTGATCTTGCTGTTTTTTTTGAGTTTTAAAAGAAGAAACCGAAGGGGGACTCAGTGGGGTCTTTAAGGGTATTAGGCTCCTTTCGGTTCCTTCGGTGCCCCAGGATTAGTTGAGGCAACCATTCCAAAATTTTATTTTGTGCAAAAATTATCAAATTAAATAGTTTTCCTTCTGTATACACACTTCTATTTAAAAAATGAGTACCGCTTAGAATCTAAAAAATATTTCATTATAATATTTATATAGTAAAACTAGGTGATTACATTTTGAGGTTAGAGCATGAGTCAAACAGCTTCAATACAATTTAATATAATTTTTTCAATTTAATTCTCAAATATGGCAAATATTCACATTTTTTCAATAATAATGAAAAATCGTTGACAGTTTCATATTTTCGGCCGTTTATGTTTTTTTTTTTTTTAAATTTTGTGACCGTTTTTACAAAATAAAAATAGATTGCAAATGATAAAATCCAAAAACGATCTATATTTAATCTTGACCGACATAATAGTCGTATCAATAGTTCTACGTCCGATATATAAATATCGTAAATATCGATATTTTCTTTTCGATATTGCATCACTAGTTTAATCTTGTCTGATCTGTACATTTATTCCAATAAGGGACCCATGCATACTCAACACCTTCTTCGCCTTCGGCGATTAAGCATCAAACGCTTCGATAACACTAACAAGCCGCAATATCAAATAACTTTTAGTTATTTGCACGAAACATATTTAATTTTCTTTTGTACCAGGACTTATCTTTATCTCTTTCATGCGACTTTTTCAATTTATTTAACTCATATTGATCTATTTTAATGCTCTTTGTGATTTTTGCTTCTGTAATAATTGGGATAAAGTTTCATTCCATATATCCTGCAGCCTTCTCACAACTAAACGCGAAATATCCGAAAAACTTGTGTATTTTTTCGATTCTTTTTTAGGTCTAATTTTTTAGCATTCGAAAAAATGGTATGTTATTACATCAAAGCGTTTAGGTAATCTCCGGTTACTTAACTCACCGTATTTCCCAATGATTGGGAATGCGCTTAACAAATCCATTTTTCAAACAAAAGCCTGGTGAGTTGTGGTGCACTGGTAAAATGTGAACAATAACTTAATACGCTCAAACATTGCAGTGAACCATCCCAGTACACGGTGAACTTCGCATAAACCTCGCTGCGAGGTTGCGTGAAACATCCAATCATGTAACCAGGAGATTGCATGCACTTGCCTCGCATTTGTACAGCAAAAGCTATTCAGAGCTATGTGCTTCGAGGTAGCGTTGCGATGTTGATGCGATGTTAATGCGAAGAAAATGAGTAGCTGATGCAATGTCGCAGTGCCAAGTCGCAATAATGATGACAAATGAACATTTGCATCAAAGTGCATGAAATCCTCTTGTTCTCCGTTTACTGGGATTTTTTGTTTTGATTCTGGGGATTAGCGAGCGGACCGTGAACGCATTAAAATATCATCTAATATTAAAAAATTAAAAATTTTAGATCTTGCGCATTATTGAAACAAAAATAAATAGGCAGTCGCGGACAATTGTCCAGGGGTGGTCCCGAAGGAATTAACCCCCAAGTGGAGGTGTGACAACCGTGCCAAAAGCTGAATGGCACCTGGGTGAGGTGTCTAGAACGGTGACTCAGGGATACCAGGCGACCTCTCAGAGTAAGCAGCCTTATCCTTGCATGCGGGGCACTACAAGGATGGGCGAACCCCTTTCCCTAGCTTCTCGTGGGAACAAAAATGGCAACACCAAACATAGTTGTAGTAAGTGCGGTTCAAAACAACAGAACGCGCAGGGCTCCCGACAATGGGTCGGCCAACAATGCCGACCAATCTAGAGCTGGGGGAGCCAATGAAAATGGATTCAATGCCATGGATCGGCGGGATCTCGTGACCTTTGGGTGGACGGAGCGACTGAATCACGACTTGCTAGACTGCTACGATGCGAGTGTGGCCCGTGAACGGGATTACATGGCACGGCTGCATGCTCTGTGGTGCGAGAAACACCCGGAGCTATCGCACTTTTCGCAACAACGTCTGCGAAACCATGTTGAACTAGTCCGTCAAAGGGGCTATGTAAGCGGAACACCTACTCTACCACAGCTAGAACAAGCCGGCAACAAAGAAAGAGAGGCGACACTAAGACCCATCGCGGGCAGGCATCCAATAGATGAAGAACGATGCTTTACGACCCGGAGAAACATCAACACCAAGGTTTCTCTCAAGCCTAACGATCTGGCTGAAATGGATGACGAGCTTCGTGAACATTTTTCCTGTGAATCCGACCTCTGGGCTATCAATTATTGTGTGTATAATGCAGCGAGAGCTTTGGTCGATGCGAACCGTAAAACAAAACCAACGGCTGAACATAAGACCAAAAGACGAATGCATCAACTTGCCATAAAGATAGGCTGGACAAGACAGTACGCATCCCGCATTCAATGTGTGATTGACTACATCACATCTGGCAGAAATTTTACCG
>NC_046661.1:3541795-3553508 GCF_010883055.1 Belonocnema kinseyi | reverse complement strand
TATACTTTTTTATTTGATTTTATTCATAATATATTTTGAGAAATATATAATACTCGTACTACGGTCAAACGGTTGATCAATCATATAACTTTAAGAAAAAATCAAAAAATTAAATTCTGTTTTTTTTTTAATCTTCTATGTTATTCTGGACGGATAAAAATAATTTAAATTACCTGCTCACTGTACAAGTGTAAATCTAGGTACACTTGAAAATATTTTTACCTTATTTAGATACCGAAAATGAATTTTGTTGTGAAATAAAGAGCAATATATGAATTTTAGATATTTTATTGTAATTTAAAATCAATAAAAATGATTTTAGTGTCGACAATATGCATATATTATTGGTGTAACACATTGAAAACACATTCTTCTTGATGCCACTGCCCGCGACACGACTTAATGGCACTTGACCAAAAAGATAAACAATAAAAACCTAGACGAGAAGTTAGCACTAGAAATTCTTGCTCGCGGAATTGAGCAAGAGGAAGCTACCATAGAAGTTGGACAAAATTAAAGGTGCTCGCTCGCCTCATTAAATCATGAAAGTTCTATCTCGGTCGAGCAAAGCATGAAGGTTCAACATCTCGCATTTGGGTTATAAGATTCTTATGCATACGTGAAGTGATATGGCACCTTCTTGCTTTGCTCGTCCGAGATAAAACTTTCATGATTTGATGGAGCGAGCGAGCATCTTTTAGTTTTTGCCAACTTCTAGCTTTATATTGCTCAATTTCGAGTGCTAAAACTTTCTAGCGCTAACGTCTCGGTTCCCTTTTTATTGTTTGTTTATTGTTTATTGTTTGTTTGTTTATTGTTTGTTTATTTTTTTATTGTTTGTTTATTGTTTGTTTATTGTTTGTTTACTTGCTTTGAACTGTTTTTATTGATCATTTAAATCTCACAAAATTTTTTTGCTGTTTAAATTTGAGAAAGTGCTTCTCTTTTGTGATTTTTAGCTATATTTACGATGCGGAGACAGAAAGAATTGTTTAGTGAAACTTTAGGGGTGTTTCCCACTCCCAAAAGAAAGTTTTTGTTGCTATTAGAACTTTGCGCAAACAACTTTATTTTTTCGATAATGCCTAACGTACATTTCTCCTCGTCGACTGTCCACTTCTTTATAGTTATTGAAAACGGCATCTTATATAATTAAGTATAAAGTATAAATATAATGTATAATATAGTATATAATTAAGTATATATACAGAGAGCACAAGTCGGCAATAGAGAAAGAGAGGTGACACTAAGGCCAGCGCGGGTAGGCATCCGATAGAGGAAGAGCGATGCTTTATGTTCCGGAGAAACATCAACACCCAGGTTTTTCTCAAGCCTAAAGATCTGGCTGAAATGGACGACGAGCTTCGTGGAAATTTTTCCGAAGAATCCTACCTTTGGACTATCAATCTTTGTGTGTATAATGCAGCAAGAGCTTTGGCTAAGCGTACTTTATTACAATCTCTGTCAGGCTTACGGCATTAACCTTAATATCGCTTCTCTAAATGCTCCCAGGGAAATAGAATCAATTGTCGAAAATAACAATATAACAGCATTTTTATGCAATAATCTTTTATAAAATTCCTAGTTAGCCAAAATCGTAAAAGAACGTTAAAATCAATATGACGTGCAAAACAAGAATTCAAACAAACGAAATGCACCCACGCTAATCGAACAATTTTTATCGTCGGCCGTAGTAATTTTGCAGTCTACTAGAAATACAACAACCGTCGTTTTATTTTTACATTGCTACCTCTAGTGAAATCACAATAGATTGCAAATAAGTACTGTATTATTGTAAATTAATTAGGTTATATATTGTAATTTGAAAATACACTGCACGTATAATTACTAGCTGATTGTAAATATCAGCAAAGCTTTTTTTACAGTGCAGATTTATGGCCGAATTAACAACAATTACTACTTATTTGAACAATTTTTTCAAATGTTGAAACGTTTGATAATTTCTTTCACTTTGTACAGTATTAAAGCAAAAAAATTATCGAGTATTAGTTTGTCTCAAAGTTTATACCAAAACAGTGGATTTTCATTGAGATAAACATTTCGAGTAACGAAAAGTGACAATTAATTTGCTTATAAAATTATATCTTAAAAACTAAAGCTTCTAGAGTGATTGTTTTCTGGGCAATTTTGCGCTTCTTATCAAGTATTGTCTAATGATAACAATATTTAATGTGAACGCAGTACATTCGTTGAAGAGTGGATTTTTGCGGACAAATTAAGGTACATGTCGCAATTCTTAACTATTAACTTTTTTCTGTTAAATTACCGTTTCTGAATTCGCTGTTTCTCTCTGCAACAGCTTTACTATTTTAAAAATAATATAAACTTATTTTCGAATAGAAAATTTCACAGCAATAACAATTTGTACTTTTAGTTAATAATTCTTATGGCTAAAAATAAAATACATTAACATTAATCACTAATGAATGTATGTATGTATGTATTAATTAATCACTAATATACAGTCTTGCGAGAAAAAAACAAATAAAAAATTTTTTAAAAATAAATTTTCAAAATTAAAAAATCAACGACCTTACGCTTCTTAGGGTTTTATGTTAATTTAAAAAAACCGAATTGGTACGCAGTAGGGTGGGCGGAAAATAAAAAAATTGAATATCTAGAATGCCTTTTGTTGAAAAATTTCTACGTTTCATTACAAATAAAAATATGTAATAACTTTTTTAGATCAAAAATGGTCCTATGAGTTTGTTAACTACAGTTTTTGGTCTTACATTCTAATAACTCATGAAAATTAACCAAATATAGCTCTTGTTCAAGTTTTTTGTTTATGTATATTTAATCTCTCGCTTTTACGAGTTTGAAGGCCTTCACTCCTTAAACATATATTTAGATTCCATCCTTATTCTAACTTACTAACTGCTTATATTCTAATGTTTTACCTTACTTAACAATAAAATTAAATATTAATAACTTAAAAAAAATAATACTAATAATTCTATTGATGAGCGATCTTCCAGGGCTTCCGTTTTCTCTTACCATAAAAAGTACATTTTCCGCGATTTTTAAATAAACTCTTGTTTTTTACTTTCCATTTTCAAGATTACCCGTATGGCTCTGCCCTATTCCCTTGCCTTCACCTACTTCTTCCAATTTCTTTATCCACATTACTTTCTGCCGATTACCACCCAAAATCTAGATTGTGCACTCATCCGCACTGAAATGCCCATCTTCGTCTCCTGTACATCTCTCGAATACTTGTGCCCATGACTCCATTTCGTATCTACATACTCTACATAGCTTCTTCTCTTCATCCATCCAATATCTACAAGCTCTTATTCATTCTTCCATTCTAAACCATACCACCCTACTCCATTTGTCTTCTTTTTTCATTTTTTTGCAGATATTATGGTTTCGCCAGCGATTTGAACATCATGTACCATCTATGGTACGTCGAATACTGCGACGAGGTGTTTGCCACCTATCACATAAGCATAACTTCACCGGAACCGGGATTCTGCTAAATCTAGCGCTGCCCGATACGTTAATTAGCGAAGAACGGGAGTCCTTATTCCTTAGGGAGCACTCTTATATGTCCTTTAAAATGCTAAAAACCTTCGTTCACTTCGTCGTACTTTTATCATTTTTTATATACATGTATTGTTCAACTAACAGGAGAGTCAGCTGTCAAAATACAACACATGCATCAGGCACCACCACGAAACCAGGGTGGGCAAAGTGGAATCGCTGAACGTCGTAACATCAGCATCAACTACCCACGGTAGGCAGAAAGAGAGGAGGGAACCCGATAGACTAGTTTGTCTCTCTCTGCCACGCTGAGAAATCGTCTTTGCTTCCGAGAGAGAGAAAGAAAGAAAGGAATAGCTTCTTTATATTTCTGTCTTCTTCCAGCCGAGTAGAAAGACCATAGGTCATGAGCAACCCAGAAGCCCAGCCTTCAGGACACAGCCTGTCACCCAGGAATGGAAACAGAGAGAGAGAGTCTCACAGTTGACTTTGTTCTTCCTTAACCTACGAATACGAGGCACAAACTACTCGCAGAAGGAGATAAATGCCGAATCTCAACGGCCACCACTCTTATAACAGCGGAGTCAGAATTTGCCAAAGTATCGACACTGGAAAGAAAATTCCCGCGGATTCGTGATTAATGCACCAGCATTTGGGGCGTAAAGCCGGCACCACTATTGGCCAAATGGAGCAGCGAGGCACAGAAACCCCTTAAGGCAGCATCGGCATAGCATGGCAGCTTGCCATTCTCGTTCTTCGTCTCTTATTATAAGGACGCTAAAATTTCTTTATCGTCCATAAACTGGATTGTTAAAAATTTATTACCACCAGAAATTGTTGAAGAATTAAAAAAAGGCAAGGATAGATTTTAGTAGAGCACATGTATGTGTCTGGTCTTAAGGTATGAGGTTTTTTTTTTGTAATTTCGGCAAATCACTTGGGCAGAATTTCTGAATTCTGAAGTCCAACATAATCTAACCACAAATTTTCCTGTCTATTAATAATAAAAGAGTAGTCACGGGTCGACTCAAATTCCTCCAGGACTAAGACGCGAAATAATAAACAACTTACGAGAAATTCATTTGAAAATATAAAAGTAATTTCGAAAGAGTGTCACCGTATTTGGCATGGAGTTTTTCTTATGTGTGCACCTTAGTTAGCGTGCCTTACTGATAAAAGGTCGAGGCTTTTGATATTGCGTAAATGCATTTTGGCTAATTTTGTTGTGCTTTCGTAAATCAGAGTTTTTGTACCCAAGGAGGTGACACACATGAGCATGGAGAAACAAGAATTTAAATTGATTTTAAACATGCACTGACATTTTTGAGATGTTTAAATCGAACGACTAAAGGTTTTCTTTTGACGAATGCCCAGACTGCTCGGAGCGCCAGAACTTAACCTAACCTGAAATAAACATGCAAGGTTAACTAAATGTCTTGAGAATTCAAGTTTTTTTTACAGATCCTGGCCGCTCGGAGCGCTGGACTAGAAAAAATTACAGGCAGATATTAGGCATACCCCTGTAATTGTATAAAGCATATTTTTTCTATCGAAAATCAGGACATTTAGTTGACTTTCTGAAAAGATAAACATGTACTTTGCTTAATTAGGTAGCATGCCATAAAGTTCATTTGCCTTATATAAAATGTTTGACTAGAAGAAAAATTGTTTTTTTTATCTTACACCATACTCTTGCTTATAACTACATATACAAGTGCATGCCTGTGCAAAAAAATCTAATGTACCCGTACATACAAAATTTTAAGCTTCTTCTGCGGAAGTGGGTACCTATCAACAATGACAAGCCGCATGCATCAACGGTAATAAAATTACTCGGAAATACTCGAAAAATAGCCATATAGGTAAATCCGAAAACTGGACAATCTGGAAATTGTTCAAAGTCTGGAAGCTTTGAACTTAGACACTTACGGCAATCCGAAATTATGGTGTGCCCGATTGTGGAGAGGGATTAAGTTTCTTAAAGTCTGGCCCTCAAGAGATTCGGATCACACATCTGTGACATCGGCCGTGTCAAACAGTAAAAAGGAAATAGAATCAGATTTCGAGAATTTAGCACTGGCCCTATCTAGGAATAGGCAAATTGACACACTTTACATTCCAATAACGACAACAGTGTAAACGGGGGTAACTAACACTAGTTGTCTTACAACGGTCACAATGCCGCATAACGATAATGTTTATAACATAACCAATACCACGGCCACGGGTTCCTTGAGCACAGTCACGACATCACGCATTAAACCGTCCTTCCTCCCTCCGATGAATCCGACAAATGTTTCATTTTATAACGCCCAAATTTTCGGAATGTTATACTCCTTCAACATACCGGACTCAGTATTTGCTTTTGAGAAAAAGGAAACAAGTAATAGCACGTTGACACTGCGAACCATGTTATCCAGGATACCGCCACTACTCAAAGTAGAAAGCCGATCTTACAAACTTCTGGAATAAAAAAAGTAACAACGCCACTCACAAATCCAAATATTTTCGGAAAATTCCGACAGAGCCTCTAACAAAACGAAAATCGTGGTACTATTTGTAAGGACCCAAATAACATGTCTAACATATTATTTCCTAACACCACAGATTCCGAATATGAACGTCTATTAATGAAAGCCAATTTGGGGAATTTGCAGAGGAAATTCCACAAATTGACTCTGACGTTTAAATGAGTATAAACCTTGAACGCAACCTTCCGGAAAGACCACGGAGGAGTAACATTGGATTTAAAGAACACCGCTTTCGCGATCAATCGACAGATAGGGACACAGTTTATAGCAACAGAACAAAAAATAGGAACAGATTCAGAAATAGAGATTTGGGAAAGATTGTTTTAGGTTGGAATCTTACATTCAATGGTAAGAGTAACCTTAGCGCCGATGGCTTTTTAACAAAAATAGAGGGCCGTAGGAAGCTTACTAGAGTATGAGATGAAGAACTACTATTAGCAATGTCGGTTCTATCAGAAGGAATTCCGTCAAAATGATTTAAAAATCATGAGAATTGATTCTATAGCTGGCGTAAATTTCGAAAGGAATTTAGACCTCACAGAGGTCTCAGACCTGACTATCAGAAGGTCATCCGTCGCTCAAACTATAGATCATTCTGCGAACTTTCCAGTCTCGGGAGAAACTGAGAGAAAGAATGGAACGTATAAATTAAGGAATACAAAGCCCCACCTACCCGTGAGAATTGCTTTTTGAGAGAATTCGCCTATAAACCCAACGCGACCTCGAAATCGTCCAAACAATCTCCATCGTCATCGGTGAAAGAGGAAGTAGAGAAAAGCTTGGCGATCAATACGGAGGAAAAACAAGGTACAGGCTACTACAGTAAGAAAATAACACAGACCAACGATCGGAAACAAACCCCACATGTCGGTTTTAAGGATGGAGGAGGTCATCATAGTGCGAAAGCTTCTGCTAATGGTAAAATTAAGAACGATTCTCCGGTAAGAGACCCTAATGAAGTGGACTGCTTCAATTGTAATCAACCGGGATATTGCCGTAAGAGCTGTGCAACTCCTAGGAAGCTCTGCTGCTATGAATGCAAAGCGGTGGGCTTTACAACTAGGGATTGCCCAAAGTGTTCGGGAAATGTCAAGGAGAAGCAGTAAGTACGGTCCAAAAACCCTTGTCCTTTTTTTTTCATTCTGAAACATTCCAGAATGCTTCCTTCACATTTTCATCTTCTTCTCACGTTCCTCCTGTTCTTTTCTTCAATCCTTTTTTTATTTCGTAAAATTGATATGTTTATTACAAATAAAAATGTCTGATAACTTTTTGTAATAAAAAATGTTCTTACGATTTTGTTACGTACAGTTTTCGGCATTAAATTCTAGTAATAAATGGCAATTAACCAAATATAACTCTTGTTTAAGTTATAATTTTTGTAAAATAAAAATATTATGTTGTTGGAGATTCAGTTAATTTGTCTTCAATTTTTTTAATTAGTGTTATGTATGCCAGATAAATTTATTTTTAATAAATTTTTAAGCTATAAATGTCATAAATAATAGGAAAAATTGGTTTATTTGAATAAAAACTAACTGAATTAAAAAAATTTTATCCTTGCTTATATTAAAAAAAATCAAAGAAAAAAAGTTCTTGTTTTTAATTTCTATTTTTTACATTCTCATCATTTATGATTGAGAAAGTACTAGAATTGTCCAAAATTTGACACTACAATTTTTCAACGGATCTCCACGTTTCGAGACCCCCTGAATCCGAAAATTAAGTTTTTACGACGGCGTCTGTCTGTCTGTCCGTCCGTAAACACGATAACTCTCGAAAAAATAAACGGATCAAATCGATCTTTGGCACACTGTTTTGAGGTCCTAAAAGAAAGGATGAGTTCGCTAACCATCACTTTTTGATGAAAATACAAAAAGTGAGCGCATTTGGAAAAATATTCAGACAACTTCTTTCTAAATTTGAAAATTGTATGTACGGATATTTATAGGATTACAAAGGACACCAAATTTATGCCTATGACTTTTATCACTAAAAACCAAATACTCAGAGCTATAGCACTTTCAAAATTTTCAAAATCAACCGAAAATCAAAATATAATGCTAAAAAACGCACGATATGAAAAAAAGTGAGAAATAGAAAAATGTTGATTTTTGAATGCCTTAGAATATTATCATAACGACTTTTTGAATTTTATTGAAAAATCAAAAATTCAAATTTTGACAGTATGAAAAATAATGAAAAATCTAAAAATTACTCACCCTCGACAATCGAGCGCGCAGCCCGAGTATCACGATGAGAATGTGTACCTAAAAGCCTGAAGAGCTTTGAGAAACTTAATCTTTGGCTATACTTAATTAAGTAGGCAATTCAGAATATAAAGACTCATGTAAAGACTGCGATCTAAATGAGATCTTTTAGATAAAGTTTTATTTAAGCATTACAAATGCAAAGAATAAATATCGGAGCGTGCAGCGCGAGAGTCAACAGAAGCGCGCCGTAGGTGCACTCAAACTAACAAGCGAAGCGAGCCGCGTGCGCAGCGCACGACAAGAATGTGCCCGCGAAGCCGGCAGATTTTTATTACTATACTATTTGATACCAAAAATTTTACATAACAAAAGATTACCAACATTTTCGTTTTTATAGAAAAATTTATTTAAATTGTCAAAATTCAAAATTGTTAACCGCAATGCGATATTGTTTGAAGTTGAAAACGTCTAAGGAAAATTTTAAATAAACAAAATTTGCTAACTTAAAAAAAGATGTCAGTACCTTGCGATCGAGTTCTGTGGTTAGTCCCGTATGTTCCGGAGGTTCAGAGGGCGAAGGCGAAGGAGACATCGTCGTAGAGGGTACTTCAAGTTCATCTGGATCTTCTACACTACCACGTGACCAATCGTCTTCCGTTGTATCACTAGGAACTCCATCACTTCCGGTTGGTCCATTGTCACTTACTGTCCTTCTCATTTCCACCTCATAGTTATTTTCTGCAGCAGCATCTAACCAAAGTGCAGGTTTCGCACCCATTTCATTTGCCGAACTATAATGTAAATTTGAAAAAAAAAAGTTTAATAATATTGCTTATGCTAGTAAGCAGAATCTAGTACGTAGCTTTTAATCAAATACATTGGAATTCTAATTGGATTCTTTGGACTTCACCTCTAAGTGTAATTTTCAGTTATTATAATTTCCGCTATGTAAATAAGATCATTTACTTTTCCAATATGAGAAACGTTCACGGAATGTCACACATAAAATGACTTATGTATTTAGGACTGAAAGCTTTTGTGTTCAAAATTCTAAAATTCAAGATCTATAAATTGAAAATACTTCTTAAGTTCTGCCCGAGTGGAAATAAATGAATAGAGTTTTTATCCATTTGAATTCTTTATCGGCAAAATTGAAATGGAAAGAAATATTTTATTCATCCTTATCCTGAATCTATCTCTTCAATCCTTTGGTATATTTTTTCGATCTACAATCACTCCTTTCATTTTAAGTCCCAATTTTTATATCCATGTCTATCCACCACTTAACTGCATTTACCTTTTTCCATTCTTCATCTATTCCTTCGATGCTTTTCTATCTTAGATTCAAACTAAAAACACCCCTATTGTTTTGATCCCCTGTATTTCTTTCCAAGTCTATCCTTCATTTATCCACGTCTGTCTTTGTCTATCCTTTAAGCAGTAAAAAATTCTACTTATATTTTTGAATACCTAGTTTTCTACCAAATAAATCTTCTTCTTTCTCTTCTGCAATAATTTAATTTATTTCCTGTTATATACATTGTCCCTATCCTCTTGACTCTAATTATTTATATTTAATTTTTATCGCACTTATCAACATCTTTCATATTCTAGGCTTGTGATAATATAAAATTAAGCTTTCTTTTTCAATATCTTTTTTTGTATATACGTGAATCCTTTCTATCCGTAAAATGTTGTTTATTTTCCTATTCGAGTGAATCATTTTCTATCCTTTCCACCATATAAATTACCTTTATCCTTTTAAATCTGATTTCTAATAAATTATTTTCCCCACTTCTCCACGTATTTCGTTTTTTATCTCTGTGTCAATCTAAACGTTTGCTTTTTCTACCAGTCCCTACATTCCTATATACGTGAATAATAGCCTATCTCTTCTGCTGTATAAATTACCGCTATATTTTGAATTCCAGTATTTCTATCCAAGTCTATTCCGCATTTAGAAGCCTCGGTGGCTCAGACGATAGCACGTCAGGTTTCCGTGCAAAAGTATTGTGGTTCGATCCCTTAGGCAGTACCAATGGTGCCATACTAATAATAAATTAGCTCTCCAGAGGGCGTAACCTTGGGGATCAAAGCCGATTTTGAGAAGTCTTCAAAATGAGTCAGCGATCTTCTTGTGCTTGGGGCTCCTACGGAGTAACCACGTCGGATGATCGTTGTACGCTTTCGAGTAATGAACACACATACATATACTTACAAAACATACCAGGACAGTTTTGAGAGTCTGTGCATTTAGCTGAGGACCTCAGAGGCATCACTCCGACAACCCTAGTCTGACCATATTCTCGAACTGTGGCCTGCTAGGGATTAAATAACCAGCCGCGGACAATTGTCCAGGAATGATTCCGAAGGAATTTACTCCCAAGCGGAGGCGTAACAACCATGTTAAGAACTGAATGGCACCTAAGAGATGTAACTTAAACTGTAACTGTGAGATAACAAATGACATCTTAGAGGATGAAGCCTTATCCTAGCATGCGGTGCTTTACAAGAATGGAAGAAGCCTTTTCCCTAGCTGCTCGTGGGAACGATAAGTTATTCACAGCCATCCTAAATTATATGATTGTTCGGGCAATCGAACCTGTGTGGTAAGAAATGTACGAACAACGCGGCTCAAAGAAAGGCGTAGCAGCATGTCGGGAGAACTTGCTCACCGATAGATATGTCTGCAGAGACGCAGCATTCCACCAGCGCAAGCAATCGATGGCCTGATTTTTTTCATTCGAAGTGAGGAATGTGCATTACTTCATCTGGATGCATTTTTGTCTAAAAGTCAAAGGGAAGAAAGCAAAGGTTGAAAAATCCCACCAAGAGCTACTTGACAAGAAAATACGCGGAAACTTTTACAAAAACCGCGTTTTATGTCAAGAATTTCCCAGCTATAGATGCAGAGCGTATCATGTACACGCTGAGTACTTAGAACACTGGACTGGGTGTCCTACCCACGCAAGAATGCCGAATGCTCCGAGGGAAATAGAGTGAATTATCGAAAAGTAAAAGTGCCAAGTTTTCTGAAATTACAATTTTCAGACTGCCGTCTCAGTTGCACACTTGATGCCTGACATCGTTCTCCAAGAATTCGAAAAAATAACTATATTCGTGATAGAATTCTCGGCTTCGGCCGACTACAATATCACTGCTAAGGGGAAGGTTAAGGAGGAGAGGTAACAAAACCTCAACAGGGATCTGCAACTACTATACCCAAAATATTCGCTTAAGGTAATTGTCTTTGTCATCGGTTCTCTCGAAGGTACGAAGCCATTACTGGTTTGTAACCTTGCAGCCATACTAGCGTACCAAAAATATGCAAAGGCATTTGCGAGATAGATTCTGAAAGCTTTCATCTTTGGATCGCTTCGTGTCCTGAAAACCCACGAGGGTGACATTGTTAGATGACGATTACTTCCAGTAGGACCATGCGGTGGTTGTTTAACCCTTTAT
>NC_046661.1:3531302-3541695 GCF_010883055.1 Belonocnema kinseyi | reverse complement strand
TTTGTTCATGTGCATAACCTTTCTTGTCCCGATATCAAGAGATCTGAGCTCGTTCTTTGTCCATGGAACTACTCCAAATGAATAGAGTAGTACCGGGACAGCGCAAAGGTGTCCTATAGCGCTTCTATCAACGAGCTCAGGATCTTAAGAGATGCCATTAGGTTTTCCTCGCTTCAAATAAACTTTGGCGCATTTGTCTAACCCAAATTCCATTCCAATATATATGTTTAACGTCAACCGGTACAGTGGACTGCCCAGAAATAGAATGGATCGATTAAAAATTTATACGGCACAAAATATTCATATTTAAGAACTCTATCGAAGACCGTCTGGTGAAATAAGAAAAACAACATGGCAGTTCCAATATTGCGCCCGAAATCATAAAAAGTTGCGTTTAATGAGTATTATTGCCATGTAACAAATATGAAGAAAGTTTTTTTTTCACCTAAAACTAGCTAGCCTCTATTTTTACGGGCTAACTAAATCCGATTCTAATATTAGTTCGCTGAAATCAATTTTAATACTCGTATAACTTCAGCTATTAGGATTTGGTCCGTAACCTCTGAAAGCACCCTGATTTTCTAGGATTATACGTTTAACCATAATATGGTACCTCTCTGCGTATAATCATTATTGGATTTTTTTCACCTGAAAATTTTAATTGATTTAACTTTTTACATGTTACAAAAAATGAGTGTAAACTCTGAATGGTCTTCACTTGTGAAGCTTCAGCAAATCTCTTTTTAAGATGAGGTTGAGTTTTCTTATGATCTTTCTCACCATAATAGTGAATCCTAAGGTTTTGGATTTTTTTGCCCAGTTGAACAGTGTTGTGGAATTTACTATTGCTTCATTTGGCTTGGATTGAAGACTCACACGAGTTTCTCCTCTTTTAAACGTAGCTCCAATCCCATCGAGTGATCCCTTGCCGTGAGCAGTTCCATAACAGTTCCATTAGGCTATGATACCCAAATCATTCTAATGGTTTACAAGGTTGCACATTTGGTATTTATGTTTGTAGTGCTGTTTAACACCATCACTTACATATATCATTTTTTCAAACATTCTGTACCGTCCGTTTTATTTCAGGAATAAAAATTCCTGAAATTACATACGCCGCTGCAGCATCATGAGCTGTGCTATCTGATACAAGAGCGTGACTGCTGCTCTTTCGTATTTTTTATTTATATTTTATTTTATATTTCTTCATAATTTCTGTAATACATTACGACTGTATAAATGGTTGCTTGATGGTTATTGTAATGAAATGGTTGTGCGGCATTTTGCACAACATAAGAAAAGTTTTCTGAAAAGTCGGTATAAACTAGAACTTCAGGATGATTAGTTTAATCTTCCGATCTGATATATAGCTCGATTGATTTTTACAAATAAAATGATGTGGGATTAATGTTTGCAGCTGTATAGCAAATTCAAACACAAAGTTATTTATTAAAAGACACAGCTTGATAAGAGTAAATCTATCAGTTGAATGCTACAAGCTGCAGATAATTCCAGTTATACCTCTTCTTTCCAAAGTGTCAATGATATAATCCGTAAATTTTTTTATTTTAGGACAGAATTGGAAATTTCTGAGATAACACGAATCTTTCGCCTGTTTACACACTGCCAATGAAAAGCAATCCTTGTAATCTGTAAGCTGTTTATCTGAATCGCTTGTGTTCTTTTTTATATTAGCAGCATAAAATACATTTTTTAGATTATCATGTGTTGTACACACACAGTGTGAGTACGATTTGTACCTTCCAAGATACACCACTTGGGATTAAGTTGAGACAACTTAGTCAGTCCAATTTGATGCTCTGGATTAAATTTCTTAAATTCCATGTGTAATGACTCAATATCAGATAATAGCAGCCTTTTTTGTACTTTTTCTTTCTTTCCGTCGTGTACAACAGAAATAGCTTTATTTTTATGAGGCTTCAGTTTACTATTAATATCATTTTCGTGAAACTTTTTGACTTCTTTTACAGTTTCTTCTGGTACCGTTTTCCAAGTTTCGAAGTTGGTATAATTAATGCACCCACTAGTTTTTTTAATGTCTTAGCTGATCTGACCATTCTCTCAGAAGTGTTAAATTCTGAAGCTAGTTGCCGAATACTCCAACATTCAGAAGCAATTGTAAGAATAGCAAGTCTCAGGGGATCAGTTTTATTCAAAGAAGCAAATTTATTCTTTAATCGATTAAACAGTTTTTCCAGTTGATCTTCCCTGGATGTACATTTTATTTTGGCAGTAGATGGATCACAATCGCTATCAGAATCTGCAGATTGTATCTCATTTTCACTATTATGGAGTTTTCTACATTTGGAACAAATACTTGCTAATGACAAGAAATTCGAAAATTTATTGTGAAAATTTCTAGAAATAATGCTAAAGTCTTTGTCAAAGTGTCTGTCATAACCAAAGGGATTGCGGCGATTATCAGAATTCACAAAGGTCGATGCATTTTTAGTTGCAGAGATAATTGAATTCTTTTTCTCAACGTTTTATCTAATATTTAAAAATGAAAAATAACGAAGTACAGATAATACATGATAACTTAAACGTAAGCTATATTACCTTTCGGGTGCTTGACAAACACATGCCGATTGCTACGTTCGTTTTCTGTTTTGGTGCATACGCGACAAACAAATGACGATTGCTACGATCGTTTTCCGTTTTGGTGCATACGCGACAAACAATTGACGATTGCTGTGACCTTTTTCTGTTTTTGTACATACCCGAAAAACAAATGCCACAGCTCTACATACTGCTCATCAATGGTCTCCGCTAAATCCTCCTTGGATGCAAGAGATTGACCATCAACATCGCTGGAACGTAACTGTTTGGAGTAGTATCGTTAATGGATATTTAGTAGGTCTATATTTTTCTGATCGCAATGTCGATAGAGATAGTTGTTCACAGTTGATTCAAGACGAACTTCCAATTTTGCTTGAAAAGGTCGACCCATTCACACGAACAAAAATGTGGCTGCAACAGGATCTCGCGGCCCCACATTACGCTGTTATCGTGAGAGATTTTCTCAGTGAAATTTGTCGAGGTCAGTGGATAGGTAGAGGAGGACCCTTTGAAAAGCCGCCAATGTCGCCTGACCTAGCACTACACGATTTTAATTTGCGAGATTATCTACGAGATGTAGTTCACCGAACGAGACCCACTACGATAAAAAAGAGGATTAAAAGAATAAGGACTAAAGGATGCTCGGTATCCGATCAAACAATATGCTCATGGTAAATATCGGGTAATGCTAATGTGCAACCTTGTAAACCATAAGAATGACTTCGGTATCGAAGGCGAATGGCACTGTTATGGAACTGCTCATGGAAAGGGATCACCCGTTGGGTTGGCGCTACGTTGAAAAGAGAAGCAGCTCGTGCAAGTCATCAAGTTAAGCCAAATGAAGCAATGCTGTATTCAACAGCACTGTTTAACGTGTTCCACAAGTAAATACCATTCAGAGTGCACACTCATTTTTGGTAACAGGTGAAAAATGCAATCCATATAAATGTTCAGGGGATACAAAGCCAATAATGACTGTACACAACTAAATGAGACGAATAAAAGAATAAAAAATAAAGAAACGAAAAAGAAGTAATGCAGAAATTGTGTACTTAGCATAATGACAGTCTTAACCCCATAAAACACAGAGAGGTAAAATATGGTAGTCAAACGTATAATCTTAGAAAATCAGGGAGTTTTCAGACGTTAGGGACAAATTGTAAATAGCTGAAGTTATACGAGTATTAGAATTGGTTTCAGCGACCTCGTCCTCGGGTTACGGATAGAGAGTTACTTCACCACGGGTGTCTGGTAAATATGGTTACAATAATCAATAAGCAGTCGCGGACAATTGTCCAGGGATGGTCCGGTAGGAATAACCCCTAAGCGCAGGCATAATAACAATGCCGAATGCTGAATGGCACCTGGGCGAGGTGTCTTAAACGGTAACTGTTGGATGCCGGAGACCTCTCAGAGTAAGAAGTCGAACGCGCAGAGCACCCGACAGTGGGTCGACAAACAGTGCCGATTGCCCTAAAAATCGGGGTGCTGAATATAATTTATATGGAAACACGACGACAAACCGGCGAAACGCCGGTTGTTCAGCATTATCCCTGTTAGAGGAGGTTTTCGCACGTTTCGTTGACGCACGTTTCGCGTCAGACATTGCCTCCGTTTGTAAGGATATATCGAAAGAGTCCGACATCTGGACCATCAATTCTTTAGCTTATGGTGCGGCGAGAGCGTTGGCTGATTCAAATCGAAGGCCAAAACCGACGATGGATCAAAAGTTTGACTACATAATATCCGGTAGACCGCTCACGGATAGGTTCGCAAGTTCGCTCAAGAACACAGGACCTTCAATTACACACTGAACAAGACGAAGCTGCTGACAATCAAGCAGCATATTGCTGACAAAATACGTTTATTATCTGATACAAGGAGGAAAATCCAGAAGATGGAGAGATGGATAAGGGAGAATTAACAGTTTCTTGCTGACCCATCGCGCCTCTTCAGCGTTCCCCCTCTTTCTGTCAAAAATCCACCCAAGCCAAACGAGTTTAAAACTTTTTGGAGAGAGGTATACAAGAACCCAAAAACACTGGAGCTGAAAGAAGATACTGATAATATCATCCGCTTTAAGGAGTTTTGCGACGAAGAACTTTTCCACGGCAGAACCTCATGATATCAAGAACTTCTGGTGGAAGAAGTTTACTTCAACAAGCCAAAATCTGTCCCGCATATTCACCTCATATTTAACGTCGGAAAACCCCATTCCTCAGTGGTTGGTGTTGGGGCGCACTATAATCCAACTGATAAAAGGCAATTTGTCCAACCCAAATAATTACAGGCCAATAACTTGTCTTAACACACTGTATACAATCTTTAAAGTTGTCCTTAAAAAAAGGATTGTTCGAAGAATTGAGCCTCTGTCAAGAGAGATGTACGAAAAACGTGGTTCTAAAACAGGTGTAGCAGGATGCTGAGAGAACCTGCTAATTGACAGGTGCTCTGCAAAGACGCAGCAGCCCATCAGCGCGTCCTGTCAACGGCCTGGATTGACTACCGGAAAGCATTCGATTCAACCTCTCATAGACTTGTCATCTGGCTGTTAGAAACCTTGAAGGTTCATCCCTACACAGTGAGAAGCATAGAGAGGTTGATGCCCCTCTAGGAAACTAAATTTAATATCTTATTTGCAAAGTATCGAGTGACAATGAAAAACGTCACCATGAGCCCTCTGCTTTATGGCATCACACTTTCTCCTCTATCTCTCATGTCAATCATGTATTTTATGTGGATAATCTGAAAATCTATGCTTCTGGTAAAAGCAAACTTCAGAGTGCTTTAAATATCGTCAAGCAGTACGGAGAAATTGGCATGGACTTTGGATTGGACAAGTGTGCCAAAATTCGTCTGAACAAAGGAAAGATTGAAGCATTCCCGAGGACCCTGAGCTTGTAAATATAAGTGTTATATATGGTATCTGCGACTGAAAGGCTTGCCGTCCCGGTTCTACTCTACTTGTTTGGAATGGTTCAGTTGACGAAGAACAAGCTTAAGGCCTTTGATTTCGCCACACGTAAGATCATGCATGTGCTTTCATAACAGAATTGTTCTAAGTACAGCTTACACCCTTGCAAATGGCAGAGATCCTCTCCTGAAAATTGTCAGAAATCACTGGATGATTGGCAAAAGAGCGTTCCTTTACGAAAACGCGAAGCAGGCGGTCGAGACTCTTGGCTTGAATTTGAACATCAGAATTGAGGAAAACCAAATCATCAGGGCTTAATTCAGATACAGAGAGTTACATTTTTGCGTGCCAAGACGGTGTAATTTCCACGTTAGTATACCGTAACCGCATTTTATGCCAAGAAGTTCCCAACGATAGGTGCCGAGTTTGTCATGATCACGCTGAATACCTAGAACATATATGTTTTCCTGGCCTATGTACCAATCTATTAAACGTTTTTTCTTCAAAAAGGAAATAACTTCAGAAATGACGTACCAAAGGACGTGCAAAAGAACATACCAAAGGACGTCATTTTGTATCCCAATTCGGGACGTCCTTTGGTACGTCCTTTTTACACATTTTTTAAAGTTGAAGTTAAGATATCTATTCTCATCAATTAACAAAAATATTATTCTTGCTTTTCTTTTATATTATTTTGTTTATACATATAATAGCTACTACGAAAAAAATGTTTGTATTAATTTCATATTGTAATTTCAAAATTTTGTGAGACAAAAAAAATCTCGCGTATTAGTTCTCTAGTTCAATGAAATGGGTGGTGCTTTTATAAAAGTGTTGCAATTATGAATTTTCGCTTAAGTTGGTAACTTAAAAAGAACAAAAAGCTCCCCGTTTTCAGAAGAATTTCCTTATTTTCCCTGTAATTGGACTACTGCACTACTCTCAGTAAACGAAATAGATTCAAAAGAATCGCGTAACAAAGCAACTATACACTTTTTGAAAAATAGAACAAATCAAAATCTGTGTCATCTAGTACAAAAATATTCAACAAAAACAATAATTTAGAAAATCGAAGAACTTTACTGAAGGTTTTAGATTTTTTAAAGTTCTGTTTAAACTGTCGCCAAATCTAGAAAAGTAGATCATAGATTTTTTTAATATCCGACAATCTTTTTAATTTGTTCAAATAATTTAGAAATGATAAGAAATCTGATGATATTTCTAGAGACTTTTCAAACCCCCTAAAATCTTAAAGATTCTTTTAAATTTGTTGAAAATTATTGAAATTGCTTGGAATCTTTTTAAATAAGCAAGAAGTTGGTTAGTGCTTTTACATCATTGGAATTAGTTTTAAATTTTGTAAATATCCGTAAATATTTGCAATATTTTTAAATCCCTTAATTTCTGTGAATATATTCTTTAAAATTTCATTAAGATATCATAAAATCGTTTAAAGAAAATGACACCTGAGGATATTCCTCAATTTTGAAGATTCTATTGTAATTCCATATTGCAATCCCTTTCATTTTTTTAAATCTTTTTTTTCTCGTTTACTGGGCTATCCGAAAATATTTTCATTATTTCAAATCATTGAAAATTCCCTAACACATTTTAAAATCCTTATTATTTTTTGAGATCCTTTGAAATCGTTCATTTATTAGGAATAAATTCGTTGAGCCTGCATTTAAGAATGATAAAATTCCTTGAAATCCCGTTAAATATCCCTGCTTAAAATGACGGATAGGATCCGTTAGACTTAAATGAGAAGACTGTGTTCGTTTGTCTTAAAAACTGTTTTCTATCTGGGCCTATCCGGTTTTGAAACGAACATCGAAAATAGAAAATTGAATATTATTTGCCTGAAGAAATCTTATTCGGCCCTATCTGGAACTTTGTCGGAACTTCAATGAGAAGATGTTTTCTTTTGTATAAAAACGGGTTTCTATCCGGTTCTCTGCGGCTTTGAAGTGAACATCGTAAGCAAAAAAATTGAATTATTCTCAGGACGAAATCTCATGCGGTCCTATCCGGAAGTATGTCGGAACTTAAATTAGAGGAGTTCTTTTGTCTAAAAACTGTTCTCTATCTGGATATATCCGACTTTGAAGCGAACATCGGAAATAGAAAATTGAATTATTTGGCTGACAAAATCTTATGCTGCCCTATATGGAACTTTCTCGAACCTTACATTAGAAGACGGAAATGATTTTCTATCTGGATCCATCCGCATTCAAAGCAAACATCGGAAATAGAAAATTGAATTATTCGCCTGGCGGGAACTCATGCGGTCCTATCTGGGATGTTCTCGGAACTTACATTAGAAGACTTTTCATTTGAGTCAAAAAACGCTTTTCTACCTGGATCTATCCGCATTTGAAGCGAACATCGAAAATAGAAAATTGAATTATTTTCCTGACGGGAACTTATACGGCCCTATCTGGAACTATGTCGGTACTTCCACTAGGAGACTGTTTCCGTTTAAGTCCGAAAACGATTGCCTAGATGGCTCTATCCGGCTTCCAAGCGGACATGTTCTTATAACTTTTTTCAAGGAAAATATTCGAAGTTCCAGCTTCATGAAAAATTTCTAATGTTCAGAAAAAATGACTTTGGATGTGTGTCTTAATCGCTGTAGAATAGTTTAAAACACCTGAAAAGCAAATATTTACACGAATGTTTAAATAAAATTCTTATTAAAAAAATTGTTGCGCAACGTGGTAAAATTTTTAAGTTCCGTCGATACAAATTTTAAATGATCATTAAATGTTATTATCAGAACTTTTAAAGTGGTCTAAAACGTGAAAAAATCAAATATTGCACGAAGAAAAATTGTAGTTGATTTAAATTATTTATTTAATAATTATTTTACTGATATTCCTGTTAATAGTTCGTGTATTTTACATTTACATAACGTCGCACCATAATAAATAATTAGAAAAAGAGAGCTCAAAATTTGGTACTTTAATTTTTCTGAACTGTAGCTTATGAGGATGGCATTTTCACCAAGTTTTAACTTGTCGGTTTGGCGCAGTGGTTAGCACTCCCGACTACTAGGCGATAGATTTAGGTATAGATATGTAGGTTAGGTCCCCCTTAGCGTTAGAAATTTTATTTGTAATATAATGTTTAAAAATGTAATATATGTATTCATTTGAAGCAGGGGCATTAACATGTATTGAAAAAATACTCGCATTCAATTATTATTTATTTTTTAAATACCTTTTTTGTTATATCTTTAGATTTATTCCGTAAAGACACAGATACAAAAACATATAAAATAAATCTTATGGTTCGGTCGATTGCCGGATAGAACAGGATAAAAAAAGGACACAAATACCGTGTAAGTTTCTGGATAGAACCTGAGAAAGAACCGAACAGCGTAATATGCGGATCAAAAAAAGTCCGTATAGACACAGATACAAAAACAGATCGAATAAATATTATGGACCGGTCAGTTGCCGCGTCAAGTCGGATAAAAAAAGGACACAAATACCGTGTAACTTTCGGGATAGACTGACAAAAAACCGAGTAGTGTAATATGCGGATCGAAAAAATGACACAAATACCGTGTAAATTTACTGATAGAAACCGATAAAAATCTTTAACGTATCCGGATTTATCGGATCCTATCCGACATTTCAAGAAGGTATCATAAATCATGACGATATTCCTTGAAATTTTCTTCATCTCGTGATAATTCATTGAAATTCTTTAAAATATCGCAAACTACTTCTAATCCTTTGGAATATTTGAAATTTTTTGATGCTCTAGAAAACGTCTCAGAATTTTTTTAATATTCTAACTTTACATACGTGCAACGCTTTGAAATCCCTCGATTCTTATGAATAAATTGTTTGAAATTGCTTAAAAATATTATCAGATCCCTTAAAATCACATGTCGTTAAATAATATCTGATCATATTCCTTCATTTTTTAAATTAAACAGTAAAACAAGATTTGAAGTCCTTTTAATTCTTTTGAACCAGTTTTTCATTCCCTGTGCTATGATCCCTGGAATTTAAAAGAGATTAAATTTGAGCTGTGTTAGTAGATCAAACTTACGGGCTTTTATTCAGTTAGTTAGTCTTCGACTCTTCGTCGTGTCAAGGATGAAAGGATCGCTTAACTAGGACGTGACCGATAGGCGATTTAATCAGATCATTTCGCCCGAGTGAGCTATTTTATTGCGCAAGCAAGTTAATTGTCTACCTGCTGTGTTTTATCTTGTATGTTGGGGGTCTTGGTGAGGCCGTTGTAGACAGCGACTGAAATTTCCGGGAGACTAAGCTGTTCTGGGAGATGCCGCTGTCTGAAGGGCAGTGAAGGTCTCTCTGTTGTTCTGCGGCTATTTCCCTTTCGAGTTGCACCAAACACGGAGGTTCCAGCAAAAATCGAGCAGCCAGTCGAGCCACCTCCAGTAGACACAATATCACGTTTCGTGGTTGACCGTGTAGTACTGTGTAGTTTAAATTTTATTAGCTTATTTAATTTCTTACTCTTCTAATAAGAAATAATATTTATCAATACAGACATGGCTTCTCATCTAATACATTTTCATACTAGGGTGGTGAAAAAATTGCTAAGTTTAAAAAATGAAATGTGCTTTTGGAAACACTTGTTGGTGGAGTCTCAATTTAAAAAAATAATCCGTATGTAATGCATAGATGAATGGCTCGTAATTAGAGGTCTCTTTTACACACGTTCTCAAATTTACAAATTCGGAAGAATACAAGTTAGGAGATCATTTTAAGTCCTAGAGTGTTAATCTTAAGAAGATTTTTCAGAAACTTTTACCTTGGAAGTGAAAATATCTCACTTTACGAGGTCGGTCCGGAAAGTGTCCAATGTTCCCGAGTAAAAATGCTTCGACTTGAGTTCGAATTGAATTGTCCTTAATCA
>NC_046661.1:3525848-3531202 GCF_010883055.1 Belonocnema kinseyi | reverse complement strand
GGTCGGGCCCATATCGGGATTTCTGGTCGGGGCCAGATCGCGGATGAAACACACGCCCAGGTCGGGGCCAGGTCGGGACTCCCTATCGGGAAACCCGATCAGTCTCATAATAATACATTTTATGCATTTCGCGAATAAAATGAGATTTATAAAGTATAAATATTATTATTTATTAAATATTAAAATGACCTTAAGTTAATTCTATTTAACTAGAATCTTTAAAAAAAAGAGTTTTTTATTGTAGGGTCCTCTGCTTTCGATGGCTACCCCAATCTTTGGAATTTCCAATAATTGTTCCAATATGACTTAGAGCCGCTTCCTCTGTCGTTTCTGTGTTTTCATCGCTCATGGAATTATCACTGATCGCTGCTTCTGCTTCTAAAAAAAGTAAAATAAATAAATTATAAAACTCTCAGGCTGGCCGCTGGACTGGAAAACCGAAAAATGGCTGGGAATTTGTTGAAATAGAGAAAATCCGGGAAACGACAGTGATTTTATTTTTTTACCAGAAATTTTGTAAATATTTAAAAAACAAATCTGCCTAAGTTCGATTTCAAAATTTTTTTTAATAATAAATTGAATTGTTATCGATTTCAATGATGACATCATTCAGCTCACAATGCGTAATTCAAAAATCGTTTACTTAAGAAAGTTTTCATTCTAGGTTTTTATTTTTAATTTAGAGAATTTTAAAATGCAGTCTTGAAGACTTAATAAACTAAAACTAAAAACCGTTTGAAGTTGAGAATTTTGTATAAAAAATATTTGTATATAATTAACAGTGAATATAAATAAATTATTTTTAAAATGAATATGTAATTTAGGTATTAAAAGGAAACAATAATTCACTTTACAAAACGATTCGAAATCCGCTCAAGATTCAGAATTTCCAGATTTTAACGTGGAAAAAATTAACTGTTTCAATTCGAAATCTCAGTCATTAAATAATGCATTCGATTAAACATTTTTTAATTAAAGAAAGAAGAATAAATATTTCATATGTAGCAATATTTGACGGTTCATTTAAGAATAATTAATTGAAACCAAATATTTTTAAATTAACAATTTCAAACTGAATTGTTCAATATAGAAAGCCTTGAATGTGTGGAAGATTTTAAGAATTTTCCAGGGGTTTCAAAATGTTATAGGGAACTTTCTTTTCATTTGAAAAGATAATTAAAAATTCTAAAAAAATTAAAAATTAGTTTAACGTTGAATAAATTTAAAACAACTACATTTCTCAAGATTTTGAAATAAAATTTTGAAGCCTTACAAGTATGTTTAAAGTATTTAGGATAAAAATAATGTAACATCCATTTTAAGAAGTATTAAATTAAACAAATTAAATTTTTTAATTTTTAACGTATTTAGCTTGAAATTTTTAAAAAGAATATAATTTAGAAAATTTTAAAGTTCACTGATTCTTTTAATATACACCTTTAAAAATGATAACGTGAATTTATTTAGCTTAAAATCGTTAAAAATAATATAATTAAAAAAATTTTTTAAATTAATTGATTCTTTAATTTACACCTTTGAAAATGATAACGTGAATTTATATTTTTAGAATTGAATTTGACTTTTTGGAAAAACTGGGAATTTTTGTCTTGGATTAAAACGGCTACCTTAAGCTGTGTTCCAAATATTTGTTTCTCAACTTACTTGATACTCTTTTGGCGTTTGTAAAGCTTCATGAGTTTTAGAACATTTCTTGGATAGAACCCTAAAACTTCGATCGCTTGCATAATTTTCAGTATCAGAATCAGTACTTGATTCTGGATTTTCATCGAATTTTCCTGGCGAAAATTAAGATGATTCAAAAATAAATGTTAATTATCGGAAAATTAGATATATATTAGGCGTTTAATTGTTATAAGTATTTACGACAGGGTAGTGGAAGAAAAGATGATGTTAATATACAAGAGCCACAATAGCCAAGTGCAGGAAAGAAAGTAAGGTCACAGAATGAGAAAAAATGGATTTTTACGTACTTACGTTGAGCATTCACAGGAAAAATTATACTTTTTTCATAAATATTTATGCAGTGCTCCCAACGAAAGCTTCTTGCTTCACTACACATGCTTCGCACTCGGCATCTGGTTAGTTACTATTCGCGCGCAGTTTAAGATGCTAAAAAATATTATTTGTATTTTTTATTATAAATAAAGACATTTCGACTTATAAAAATGCTCATTACATCGATATCAATGAATCTTGATAATAGTACAAATTAATCAAATACATATTCTGTGAATTAAAATTATCCTTTAGAATGTGTACAGAATATGTATTTAATTAATTTTTTTTTATCAAGATTCATGAATTTCTATCTAATGGCATATTAAAAGTAGAAATGCCATTATTTATGATAAAGAATAGAAATAATGTATTTCAGCATTTTAAACTGCGCGCAAATAGCAACCAATTAGACGTCGAGTGTAACGCATGCGCAGTTGAGTAAGGATCTCTTATTGGGAGCACTTGATCGATTGGTATTTTGATTCTACTACTTGATTCCGAAATTCATGTTATGAAAAGGTGTCCTTCATGTACTTTGATAATGAATTTACTATTTTAAAAAATCTGAAATGCACTTTTGATTTTATCACATATTCTATTATGACAAGATCACTATTTTTGGAGATTATCTATTTTGACACATATTAGTTAACGTATTTTATAACAGATTTTATTATTTTAACTCTACATTAAATTAATAAAAATTGATATAAATGGATAAAATAGTATAAAATAATACAAAAATATAATAAATAAATTGATAAAATGATTGACTTTTCACTGATAAAATGATTTTACCTAAAACTGTGTTGATATCAGCCGGAAATTCATTTTCAAGTGGATCCAAATTTTCTGCTTCGTCAAAATTCATCAATTGAACGGGTTGGATAGTGTTAACTTCCGTCTCTAGTGAGTCAAACCTGAAAATCTTCAGGCGACTAGTGTATGCGGTTGTGTCAGCGTCTAATCAGGTACGCGTCGCATTCCCCCAAGCAGAAATCTCGGTCTGGCACCGATCAGGGCCAGACCAGTCCAGATCATGCCCCGATCGGGAATCCTGGTCGGGGCCAAATCGCAGATTAAACCCACGTCCAGATCAGGGCCAGACCGGGACACCCGATTGGTGCCCGATCGGTACGATATCAGTCTCATTATAATCCATTCGTGAATTTCACGAATGTATATTTAATATAAGTAAACTCGAAATCATCGAATGGTCTTCTCCTTTTGAAGACCACCTTAATATTTTGAATTTCCAATTAAGTTATTTTAAGTTAAAATTAAAGTACTACAGGCACGAAAAGAAGTGATTTCAGACTACAAAATTTAATTATATTTGTGAGAAACGTAAAATTATTGTATACGGTATCAGTTTTAAGAAAAAGGTTTGTTTTTTATGAAAAAATTGATGATAACCAGAAATATTTTAAATAACAATTTTAATTTCTTGAAAAAAATTTGTCTATAAAACTTCTTAACAAATTAGAAAAAGTTTTTTCGCAAGAAGATTCCCTACAACCTGAAATTTTCAAATGCATCCAAAGAAAATCATCGGGAAATAACCTATGATTTACGATTTATTGACATTTTACTGTAAATAAATTCAGTTTTCTGTCAATTGCATTACTTCTTGAAAAATTCGAGAAGGTGGTTGTAGATAATGTTTTCGCCAAAAAATTGAAATATCATTTATTAGAACTTTTTATTTTTTTAAGTCTGTTAAGAAGAAATATAGACCAAACAACTTTTTAACAAAATTGGAAATTTTTGAATTAAATCTTTCTGGTTGTTTTACATATTATTCACAGGATATGCATTTAATTAATTTTTATTATTGTTAATTAATTTCGACCTAATGGACGTTTTTATAAGTTGAAATATCATCGCTTGTAATAAAAAAGAAAAAAAACTTTGTGCAGCATTTTTAACTTCACGCCAAACCAATTAGATGCCGAATGCGACGTATGCGTAGTTGAGTAAGTAGCTCTTGTTGAAATTCCTACACAATTGGCCATTTGCATTTTGATTGAACTACTTGATTCTGGTATTCATGTTATGAAAATTTGTCCTTAGTGTATTTCTGTAATTAATTTATTATTAATACAGAATCAAAGTTTCAATAACATAATCGAGTATCACATATTTTATTCTCAATAGATTTGATCATTCTAACTCTACATTAAATCGAAAAACCTTGAGTTCTTAAATAATAATTGAAAATAAAAGAACATGATTAATTTCATCATGTAATAATATTTTACTCGCCTAATGGTTAATATACTAATTTTACCTAAAACAATTTAATTAATTATTAATTTATTTAAGCTTAGGTTTCATTGAGCCCACAGAGTGTAATTACTTACTCTCATCTTCCTCACCCAGGTTTCGAGGTTTACTGGCTGGTGTTTGGTGCCTCCGCATACGTGGCTTACTCTCCTTATGCATTTTTAATCATTGCAAGAATATTATAAACGAGTATTATGTATACAAATTTCACTGTATTATCAGACGAAATCAAGCAGCACAAGTTCTGCGAGCGCATGGAGATGGCGTTTCAGTAAAAAGTCGGTCTGTCCCGGTCGGGCCCAGGTATGGGCCACAGAGTTCTACCGATCAGGGCCAGATCGGAAAATCCGATCGAGGCCAGATTGGTATTGCGTTTGAAATCGGGCGATTTCTGCACGGGTCAGTATAACGGAATGCACCGCAGAAAGTTCGTGAATTATTTTTTCAAAACTTATTGTGCTCACAGACAAATATACAGGCAGTGCATTCATTAAACCATGTTTTTCGGGCTCAGAGGGTCTGAAAACGTGGACATTTGACCAAAACGGAGAGCAGGGGTGGGAGTGAATCTTTACACAAATCTAATAGATTTTCAGATAAGGAAGTAAAAATTAAGAATTGTATTATATAATATTAAAATATATGTGAATCAAAGTAGCTGGAATTGGTACCTGAGTAATTGGACGATTTCTTTCATTTAGAGTGTTTCTAATTTTGGAGTACTGAAGTTTTATGTTGGATGTTAAATATTTAATTTTTCCTTTCAACAAATTTTAAATTTGCAATGAGAAGTGCATAGGTTGAATTTTAAAAAGCATCATTAGACATATAAAGTTCCTTATCATACTTATAATGTTTTTAAAAGTCAATACGTTTTTTACAAAAAGGATTTACTGATGCTCATCGACTTCCGCTACTGTTCATATGCAGTGGCGGACTGAGTACACAGGGTGCGCGGACGGGGGTCCAATACTGGGGGCGATTCCTAAAAAAAGGTAAGCGGAGAAAAGGAAAAACTGTTTCTAAGGAATATAACGTGAACGTATTAG
>NC_046661.1:3497501-3525822 GCF_010883055.1 Belonocnema kinseyi | reverse complement strand
TCCAAGAGACTGTCATAATAACTTTTAAAATTTTTTTTGAAAAATCGAATTAAAATTTTTATCGAACAAAAAAATAATGAAAAATAAAAAATTCTGTTTCGTGGTCTAACTATTCAAGTTACAAGTCACCCAGGAAAGAGCTCTAAATTCGTTATTAATCATGTTTTATGGAACGCGTTGTTTTTATTTTTAGCTTCGTTTCAATCTTAAAAAAACATTGAAAGTAAAAAATAAAACTTTTTATTAAAAAAATAGCTTATTTTTAGAAGGCAAACTCTTTCAATTATAAAAAGAAGAGATCGAAAATTTGTCCGTTTCAATAGCGATGCATATAATGATTTGTAATAATATAAAATGATTAATACAATACATTTTTCAGGGTAGATGAGAATAAAATTTAGGGCAAAATAAGGGACGAAAATATCAAATTATTCATTATGAATAAAATTTGTACATTATTTTACAATAACTGAATAACCAATCCCGGCCCGAGGTACAAAAGTAAATGCAATATACATTTGATATAATAGTGTTGAACGTAATGTAGGAAAGTTCGCATTTTGGAAAAAATCGAGGGCGCAGCACGAGATACGTGATGAAAATATGCTCGTTACAGCCGAAGGAGCTTCAAGAAACACTGTTAGAAATATATGGTTAAATTTTCAACAACATGTGGTTGAAGTTTTATACAATTACGGTGGTTGCAATTTCAACTACTTATGAATGACAAATCAACAACGTGTGTCATGGAAATTTAAACTGTTCAGTCGAAAATGTAACTATATGTAATTGAAAATTCAGTAAAGCGAAAAAAATGTATTTGACACAATTAGTGAATTACAAAGCAAGTATAATTTTTCAGGGAATTAAATAGGTTTGATTCAAAATTTTCAAATAATCCTGAATCTTAAATAAAAGCCATGAGGATTCCTTAAAAATACTGTGCTTTGCAATTCACTAACGGTACCAAAATAATTCTGATAAGGAATAATGAATTACTTCGTACGTTCGTGTCGTAAGATCCATGAGATTAATAAAGTGCATATATAATATTTAGAAAAATAATCAGCTTTAAAGAAGAAACACATAAGGTACATTGAAATTATATTACATTATGAATTTCGTGTCCGCTAATAGACCAACTTTTGGATACTCCTTTTTGTAATCATAACCTAAAAAATCATACAGCAGTTAGTACCGATAGTATGAGTGAAATTTTTTCATTGGAATTATTATTCCATTATTATAATTATTATTCCCGCGTAACTTTTTCACCTTAAAGCTGCTTCTTTTACTAAATATTATATGTATATTTTTTGTTATTTTTATGGATCTCACGACACAAAAAAGGAGTTGTGGGACTTTTTCACCATGGCGTCTGGTTTCGCAAAAAGTATGATGGCGCATGGGTGCATGTGCACGTTCATTAATTTTTTACTACATTTGATTGAATTTTAGTTCAATTCTGTGAATTAACGAGATTTCAGCCACGAAAGTGGTTGAAATGTGGTTGAATTTTTAACATTCTAACAGTGAAAGATAATTCGCAATTACCAAATTAAAGTTTTGTCGATGCTTTGACCTTAAATTTTTTAAAGTTTCTGCACAAAAGTGGGGAAGTGCAAAGACCGAGCATGCAGAGTGAAGTAAATATATTATCGAGCGCGAAGCGCAAGAACCAAAAGTCGCGCACCCTAGACTTTCAACCAATCTTTAATTTTTATTTATGTTTCTTTTTATATTTCAAGAATAAAAAACTTGTCACACCATAGAATGCAGGTTTTTAATATTTTTTACCGCGAAGGTGTAAGCCTTGATTTAAATAAATAATTCATAATAACAACATTAAAAATTACAAAAAATGCTAAAATTATAATAAAATAACAATTATTACAGTAATTTATAGCAAAATATAGTAATCTTGTATAATTTCCAAAATATTGAAATATATCCTTTGATCCGAACTCTTTAAATGTGAGCTAATAACTTGTTTTAGAAAAAATTTCGACTAATTTGCAGTCATTTTAATATAAAAATTGAGTTCAAACTTAACAATTCCTAAAATAATTAAATACAGCCGATAAGTAGTCGAGATTTTGTAATAAATTAAATAAGTTGCTCCCTTTTATATTTGTAAGCTAAAATGGAGTCATACTTTTTACATAAATAAGTCGATCTGGAAACTCCCTCAAGGTACGTATAGGAAACAAATTAATTTAAAATTCCGTAATGTAGTTGATGACAAGAACATTCCTTTCACTTTAAATGTTTCAATATGAATAATTTATTATTTATTTAAAAATATTTTCTTTATCAGAGTACAAAACATGCGTTAGGGAATTTCTTAAGAATAATATTTGTGAAAAGAAATTGAAGGACACTTTTTAATTTAATGGTATTACTTATAGGAGTAAAAGTGTACCCTGCTGAAAGTAAATGGATAGAGTATCTATCCATTTACTTTCAGCAATATAATCTAATCTAATCTAATCTATAATCACCTCTATTATTTTGAATCGCAATCTTCCTATTCATGTCTATCCGACACTTATCCACATTTATTCTTTTCTTTCCACCCCCAATTCCTATTCGAGTGTTCCTTTTCAAATGAATTCTTCAGTTATCCACGCCTATCTTTTTCTATCCATTAGGCAATTGAAAATGATATCGTTGATAGTGGATAGTCTGGGATAGAAAAGATAGGGATTTGTGAACAACAAAGATAGAAAAAGATAGCCATGGTAGAATAGGTGTAAGAGAAAGATGGACAGTTGTGAACACCATGGATAGGAAAATATAGACAGTTGTAACTGTAAGGGATAGAGTCAGGGATATAAATTGATAGATCTAATTAAACGCGATGGATAGGTTGTGGAAAGAAAAAGATAGAGTTTGTGGAATGCAAAGTGTGCATTTGGGAAGGATTGATGAGTAGGTAGGTAGGTAGGCAGGAGTGTAGGTAGGTATACGTAGGTGTAGGTAGGTAGGTAGCTATAGGTAGGTATAGGTAAATAGGCAGGTAGGTAGGTAGGTATAAGTAGGTAGGCAGGTAGGTAGGTAGGTCTAATCACGTACGTATCGCATTTCAGTATACCGGAACGCACCGCAGAAAGTTCGTGCATTAATTTTTGTTAAAAACTTGGCTACTTATATTCGGTAACGGCCAAAACACCTCAAGATTCTGGAACTACGACATGGCACTTGTCCATTCATCGCAGATTATTCAGTAATTTCTGTTGAAACACTTCCCTCCAAAGGGGCCTACTTACAAGAGGATATAATCGCCATTTACTAGAATTATCTCTTTCACCTAGTAGTCCACAAGATCGGATACATTCCGGACAGACCTTGTAGTTTCATATTTTCATTGTTAATTCAAAAATTTATTGTTGCATTCTACCATAAATTATTTTTTTTAAATGTGCTTCTAAAGCAGTTTCTTCGATTCTGAAAGCAAATGGAATCTTTTTTTAGTTTGCATTAGTAAAATAGTGTCATTTCCATAAATTGCTTACTCCGCTCAATTGGACCTGATGTGCACTCCTTGAATGCTCAAAATGCCGTATGTCGCACTACTGCGGTGCGAGCACACACTTATATTGGCAACGTCGCAAACTTCTTCTCGAGCGGCGGTCCCATAGGTGAACGGTACGTAACAAGCTCGCAACGCAGCAGCGCGACGGATCGCAATCGATTGGTTGCTGTTTCCAACATACTGCACACGTATTGTCTTGTGCGAACACCTGAAGCCGAGGCGTAACAACCGTACCGAATGCTGAATGGCACCTGAGCGAGATGTCTTCAATTGTCACTCTGGGATACTGTGCGACCTCTTGAGTATAAGCGCGCAAAGCGCCCGAAAATGGGTCGGCAAATAGTGCCGATAACCCTAGAGTTCTACTTGCTTGCTAGATTGCTAGACTGCAACGACGGCAGCATTAACCCTGTTCACAAGGGCTTTATGGTGCGTATGCCTTACTCTGTGGTGCCAGAAACACCCAGAGCTTCAGTACTTTTGATACCAGTCATTGCGATATGAACGTGCCTGCCGCTTGGAAACTGGATATGTGCAAGCAGCGCTTCCCCAACAGGCTTGTTAAGTTAGCACGACCACTTTATCATATTGAGGTTTTGAACATTGCATAATTTAGTGCTAATTTTGTACCGCATTAAAAAATGTTGTGCTTTGTTTTTGTAAAAACCTGTGGTCGTGTTGACTTAAGGGGGGAGATACCTTTAGAAAGGGTAAAATCAATCAATTTTAAAGAATTTTTTTTAAGTTGATAAAATAACTAGATCATTTATTGATTCTAGCATCTTTTTCTTACATTGTTAAAGTGTAAAAAAACAAATGATTTTTTTTTACAAAATGGCGGCCCTGCAGAACATTTCTTCAAGGGTCTGCTCCGAGGGATCAAAAACTGCTGCAGCTGTCAAAAATTTTCCATTTATCAGATATAAAAAAGGTTTTTTTGTTCGATTACTTATGTGTTAAAGGGAAGGATAAACCTATAAAGTAACAAAAAAGTTGAAAATTAAAATTTATATCGGTTGTTTAATCGAAGGTCCAAATTTTCGACCATTTTTTCAACAGTTTTGACCCCAAAAAAATTATTTAATAACCCGATATCTTTAAACTTTTAGGTATATCCTTCCGATAGTACCATGAAGAGGAACCCCTGTAAATTGCAGCTTAATTGGTCTATAACTTTTTAAGTTACAGCACGAGCAGTTTTTGAAAAGACCATTTCGAGATAATCATGTTTGAAGATTCGTTACGATATAACTATTAGTTTCAGTGACTTGCGGATCAATCGGCGATTCTAAGCCCACGTAATAAGCGTAGTAAACGTAGTAACGTAGTAACGTAGTAATCAGCCTTCCCAGAATTTATGAGACAAGAAAATATACAAACCTATTGTGAAAGAAACATTGCTCCGACCCAAACGCTCCGACTACCTGATTAGTGACGGTATGCGGACTCTGACATTTTTGACAATATCTCCATAAATATTTCATATTTTTCTTTTTCCTTGTTACAGTATATTTTTAACATATTATACATTCAAAATATGACAAAAAATAATCGATTTTTTGGAAATTCTAAAGTTATCTCCCCCCTTAACGTTGAGTCGGCACGACCATACATGAAATAATGCAAGATTTTAATTTTTCAATATTGCATAATTTAGTGCTAATTTGCTACCGTTTTAAAAATGGTGTGCTTCTTAATTTTTTGGAAAAAATGACTGAGTTTCTTTGGCTGAACGTTAACCCCTTCGTTGGCAGAGAGAATTCGATAAAAAGTGCCCAAAATGTCAGGAAAATTTGTTATTCTGAAAATTTGTATCCTGGGGTTTTTACGGTTGCTGCATCCAAATATGAAGTCAAAATTCAAAAATTCAAAATAGCGGATCCAATATGGTGGACGAAAATAAACAAACGGTTCAATTTGGATTAATCTTGGTACTTACGGATTTTTGAGGTCGCTGAACCCGAAAGTGCAGTCAAAATTCAAAAGATCAAAACGGCAGACGAAAATATCCGCCATTTAAAATTTTCGAATTCTGACTTTAAATTCTCATTTAGCGACTCCAAAAAGCCGTAAATACCAAGATTTATCCAAATCGAGCCGTTTTCTTGTATTTTCGTCCACCATATTGGATCCGCTATTTCGAATTTTTGAATTTTGACTTCAGATTTGGATTCAGCGACCCGAAAAACCACTGAGTAAGACTTGAATGCAAAATCGGAGTTAGTTAAATAGGAAAAAATAAAATTTACGCATTTTGCGTCAATGCCATAATTTGGTTCTAATTTTGTGCTAATTTAGTACCACATCAAAAAATGTTGCGCTTTTCAATTTTTCGGAAAAAGCTACTGGATTCCTTTAGCCGAACTTTAAGCTAGCACGGCCACACATGAAATAATGGAAAATTATGATTTTTTAATATTGCATAATTTAGTGCTAACTTTGTGCTAATTTTAAACCACAATTAACTTTTTTCTTTTTAATTTTTTGCAAAAAACTACTGACTTCGTTTGGTCAAACGTAAAGCTGGCACGGCCACATATGAAATAATGGTTAATTCTTATTTTTTAATATTGAATGATTTATTGCCAATTTTGCGCTAATTTTGTATCACATTTAAAAACCTTGTGGTTTTTAATTTTTTTGAAAAAACTACTGGTTCCCTTTGGCTGAACGTTAAGCTACTACGGTTCGAATGGTAATCTAGCGTGAACACACCGTAAAACTTGGAATACTGAAAAAATTGCAGTTGTCAATATCACATAACTTGGTGCTCAATTATACTGTTAAGATAAATCAGCAAGAATGTTCGAAAACCAACCCATGACACTGAAATACTACCCTCAGGAGAAAAGTATGCACTCGATGTGCAAGTAAGTACGACAAAGTTTTGGTTTCATGTTGGGCTCTCCAAACATTAAAAATAATTTTTTAAATAAAACCCTAACATTGAAAATGTACCCTCAAACAAAAAAGAGACATTTTAAAATTTCGTCTAAGAAAAGTATATGCGAAATTTTCGCTTTTATCGGGTTTCACTCAATTTTAGGTGAAAGTCTTAAAAATAAACCCTCAATTAGAACCCTTGCATCGAAATTACACATTTAGCTTAGATGTTATCACCACATCCAATCTATTTGAAATTAGGTTCTACGCTTGAAATTGCGAAATATTTTGAGAACGAAATATGTTGTTTTTTGAGGAAATTATGCATTCCTTTTCAGTTTCTCGTATAAGCAAAAAGTGTAAAAAGTTATGGAATAAATTGAAAAGGTATGGTTTCCGAAAAATCTTTTTTATTCTTTTCACTATTAATTTTTATAAAACCTTCTGCTAATTTTTAGTTTACCATTATAGTTTATCATTGTGAAAGGTCAAATTCGAGAAAATCGACTAAGAAATAAGTTTCAAAAATTACAAAAGTTAGAGGGTTGATTTAAAATGGACTTGATCACCGAATTAAACTAGCAGACCAGAAATACTGCTTCGACAAAAAAAACTTTATTATGCATAAACTTTATTTTATTTAGGTTATTGTTAATTGTTTGAACGATTTTTTATAAAATAGATCATTAAAAATAATATAACAAGAATCATACGGTAAATATTAATTTTTAGCTTCGCAGAAGTTTTTTAAATTAATATTTTGAGGGAAAAGTAATTAAAATTTGCTAAGGTCTTCAAAAATAAAAATGACAGGAGATTTTGTCCCTCGCTCAGGACAAAGGATTACCTTCATTCAGATTAATGGAGTAATAAATAAACTGTAAAACTGAGGAATCGTGGCCACAAAACTGTGCCACAAAACCCTCAGAATTGGACCATATTGTGAGCGCTTAAACTTCAGTTAATTTCCTACTTTTTCGTTTGGAGCCATTGTAAATCATTCGCCACTAACACTTCTGTATGCGCTAATAGGTCCCCCAGATTACTCTTTAAAAGGTAAAAAAAGTCTTCTGATTACGAATATCTTTGTAGGTTTTAGAAATCTGGTTCAATTTTTATTAAAGAATTTTTACATTCTCATCAGAGAAGGTATCAAACTTGTGTAAAATTTGACTCCCCCCCCCCCAAGTTTTTGTCAAATATTCACGTTTTGAGACCCCCTGAATGCGAAAAAAAGGTTTTTACGAATGTGTTTGATTGTATGTATTACTGTATGTCTTTCTGTCTATATTTCTGTATAGATGTATATCTGTATGCCTGTATGTCTGTATGTCTGTGAACACGATAACTTTAGAAGACTTAATCTATCAGATTGCCCTTTGGTACACTCATTTAGTGTCCTAAACTAAAGTAAAGAGAAGAAAAATGTTGCTTTTTGAATGCCCTATAAGAATATCATATCAACTTTTTGAATTTTTTTGAAAAATTCCAATTTTCACCAAACAAAAACTAATCAAAAATAAAAATTTACGTAGTTTTAGTTTTATTTATAAAAAAAAATAATACAGAAATTAAATTTTTCGACACATAACACAAGCTAAGCCAAAATAAATAGAACAATAACTTTTGAAAAAAAGTGCTATTAGATTGGCCTCTGATACACTCTTTTAGTGTCCTAAACTAAAATTCAAGTTCGATAGCCAGCTATTTTGGATACAAATTCAAAAAATGAGCGCCTTTTGAATATTTTTTAGACCATTTTTTCAAAATTCAAGAATTCTCTGTACTCTTATTCATAGTATTTAAAAAGTCGAACACTTTATCTCATGACTTTTTTTCGTAAAATTAAAAATTATTAGAGTTATAGCATTTACAAAATTCCAAAAAACACACGAAAATGAACGTTTTAACTCAATTAATGGCCGATATGAAAAAAGGGCAAGTGAAGAAAAAGTTTGATTTCTAAATACCCTAGAAGATTATCATAAAAACTTTTTAAATTTTCTTTATAAATAAAAATTTCAAATTTTGACAGCATACAAAATAATGGAAAATCCAAAATCTACATTTTTGCATGCAACATTTTCACAGTATTTCAAATATTCTCAAATATAATGATGCATTTAAAAAATATATAAATATATATGTGTGTGAGTACATATATACATAATTTAGAATTTAAAGAACGGTAAGGCTGCTCAGTAGACCGTATGTGTAAAGTTTGTATCATACAAGTTATAATAATATGAGTAATATACATTTATAAGAATTATGTAAAATTTCAGGTATAAACTCGAGTGCGAAGCACGAGATACGTGATGAGAACGCTGTTGTCGATACTTTCACCTTTAGTTTTAAAAAGTCTATGCAGAAAGGTCGAGCACGTACCGCGAGGTAAATACATTATAGAACGCGAAGCGCGAGATAAATATATTATTGAGCGCGAAGTGCGAGAACCAACAGCCGCGCGCCCTAGGCGCGCTCAAACTCGCGAGCGCAGCGAGCCGCGCGTGATGACAATCTGCCCGGGAACCGGGCTGATTTTTTTAAACAATTTCATAATTAATTCACACAAGCAATTTATACAAATATTTGTAGAGCGGCTGAGAAAAACTAAAAAAACGTTGAGTTTTACATTTTTCTCGTATGACGAACCGTTTGAAATATACAGCGTTATGAGCAAATGATTTTTTGACAAAATTTTCAAAATGCTTTAACTTTTTGAATTTGTATCCAAAATAGCTGGCTAATGAACTTGAGCTTCAGTTTCTGACACGTAAGGAGTGTGCGTAAGACCAATTTAATAGAGTTATTTTTTAAAACTTATCGTGCTCACAGACAGACATACAGGCAGTAGATTCGTCAAAACATGTTTTTCGGGTTCAGAGGGTCTGAAAACGTAGACATTTGACCAAAACGGGGAGCGGGAGTGGGGGTGAATTTTTAAACAAATCTAATACATTTTCTGATAAGGAAGTAACAATTAAGAATTGTATTGTATAACATGAAAATATATGGGAATCAAAGTAGCTGGAATTGATACCTGAGTAATTGAACGATTTCTTGCATTTGGAGTGTTTCCAATTTTAGAGTACTGATGTTTTATGTTGGATGCTAAATGTTTAATTTTTTCTTTCAATAAATTTTTAATTTGCAATGAGAAGTGTATAGGTTGAATTTTAAAAAGCATTATTAGACACATAAAGTTCCTTATCATACTTATAATGTTGTTAAAAGTCAATACGTTTTTTACAAAAAAAGTTTACTGATGCTCATCGACTTTCGCTACTGTTCATATGCAGTGGCGGACTGGGTACACAGGGGCGCGGCCGGGATCCAATACTGTTTCTAAGGAGTATAACGTGAACGTATTAGATGAGTGTAAAACTTCCCCCGCCCCCAAGACTGTCATAACAACTTTTTAAATTTTTTTGAAAAATCGAATTACAATTTTTATCCAACTAAAAAATAATGAAAAATAAAACATTCTGTTTCGTGGTCTAACTATTCAAGTTACAAATCACCCAAGAAAGAGCTCTAAATTCGTTATTAATCATGTTTTATGGAACGCGTTGCTTTTATTTTAAGTTTCGTTTCAATCTTTAAAAAACATTGAAAATAAAACATTTTATTAACAAACTAGCTTATTTGTAGAAGGCGAACTCTTTAAATTATAAAAAGAAGACATTCAAAATTTGTCTGTTTCAATACACATGCATATAATGATTTGTAATAATATACAATGATTAATGCAATACGTTTTTCAGGGTAGCTGAGAATAAAATTTAGGGCAAAATAAGGAACGAAAATATCAAATCATTCATTATGAATAAAATTTGTACATTATTTTACAATAACTGAATAACCAATCCCGGGCCAAGGTACAAAAGTAAATGAAAAATACATTTGATATTATAGTGTTGAACGTAATGTAGAGAAGTTCGCATTTTGGAAAAAATCGAGGGCGCAGCACGAGATACGTGATAAAATGTGCTTGTTAAAGCCGAAGGAGCTTTACCAAATACTGTTAGAAATATCTGGTTAAACTTTCAACAACATGTGCTTGAAGTTTTATACAATTACGGTGGTTGCAATTTCAACTGTTCAGTTGAAAATGTAACTATATGTAATTGCAATTTCAGTGAAGCGAAAAAAATGTATTTGCCACAATTAATGAATTTCAAAGCAAGTATAATTTCTCAGGGAATTTAATAGGTTTGATTCAAGATTTTTAAATAATCCTGAATCTTAAATAAAAGCCATAAAGATTGCTTAACAATACTGTGCTTTGCAATTCACTAACTGTACCAAGATAATTCTGATAAGGAATAATGAATTACTTCGTACGTTTGTGCCGTGAGATCCACGAGATTAATAAAGTGCATATACAATATTTAGAAAAATAATTAGCTTTAAAGAAGAAACACATAAGGTACATTGAAATTATATTACAATATGAATTAGGCGTCCGCTTGTAGACCAACTTTTGGATACTCCTTTTTGTAATCATAACCTGAAAAATCATACTGGGACTTTTTCACCATGGCTTCGCAAGAAGTATGATAGCGCATGGGTGCATGTGCATATTCATTAATTTTCGACTATATTTGATTGAATTTTAGTTCAATTTTGTGAATTAACGAGATTTCAGTCACAAAAGTGGTTGAAATGTGGTTGAATTTCCAACATTATTCTAACAGTGAAAGATAATTCGCAATGACCAAATTAAAGTTTTGTCGATGCTTTGACCTTTAATTTTTAAAAGTTTCTGCACAAATGTGGGGAAGTACAAAGATCGAACATGCAGAGTGAAGTAAATACATCATCGAGCGCGAAGCGCAAGATCCAAAAGTCGCGCACCCTAGACGTTCAGCCAATCGTTAATTTTTATTTATGTTTCTTATTATTGTTCAAGAATGAACAACTTGTCACACCATAGAATGCAAGTTTTCAAGTATTTTTACCGCGAAGATGTGAGTCTTGATTTAAATAAGTAATTAATAATAATACAACTAAAAATTACGAAAAATGCTGAAATTATAATAAATTAACAATTATTACAGTAACGCATAGTAAAATATAGTAATATTTTATAATTTCCAAAATATTGAAATATATCCTTTGATCCGAAATCTTTAAATGTAAGCTAATAACTTGTTTTAGAAAAAATTTCGATTAATTTGCAGTCATTTTAATATAAAATTGAGTTCAAACTTAACAATTACTAAAATAATTAAATAAAGTCGATAAGTAGTCGCAATTTTATAATAAATTAAATATGTTGCCCCCTTTTATATATAGGTTCCATCGAAAATTAACATATGTAAAAAATCAATATATTAGCGGGCACCCATAAAAAATGCATTGAGGAGTTCTATAAATTTTCAATCAATAAATATATTTTGGATTGCAACGGAAACAAATTAATTCGAAATTCCGTAATGTAGTTGATGACAAGAATATTCCTTTCACTTTTAATGTTTCAATATGAATAATTTATTATTCAATTTAAAAATATTTTCTCTAATAGAGTACAAAACATGCGTTAGGGATTTTCTTATGAACAATATGGGTGAAAAGAAATTGGAGGACACTTTTTAATTTACTGGTATTACTTATAGGAGTAAAAGTCTATCCTGCTGGAAGTAAATAGATAGAGTATCTATCCGTTTGAATCAATTTCTATCTTTGAGGTTGAAATGGAAAGAACCGATGTATCCATCTTGATCCCAGGTCTATCTTTTCGATAAATTCCTATCTTTAATCTAATCTACAATCACCTCTACTCTTTTGAATCCCAATCTTCCTATTCATGTCTATCCTACACTTATCCACATTTATCCTTTTCTTTCCACTCACAGTCCATATTCTAGTGTTTCTTTTCGAATGATTTCTTCCCTTATCCACGCCTATCTTTTTCTATCCATTAGTCAATCGAAAATGATATATCGTTGATAATGGGTAGTCTGGGATAGAAAAAGATAGGCATTTGTGAACAACAAATATAGAAAAAGACAGCCATATGACCACAAGGGGTAGAGTAAGTGATAGACAAAGATGGACAGTTGTGAACACCATCGATAGAAAAATATAGAAAGTTGTAACTGTAAGGGATAGAGTCAGGGATACAAAGAGATAGATCTAAGTAGACGCCTTGTGTTCTTCCTGACCGCACCGCCTGCACATTTTGCTCCGTTCTTCTCCAATACACTCTCCTGCTATGTGGCCAAACTCGTGGCAGCGGAAGCACAGGGTTTCTGCAGTCAATGTTTTCACCCGGCAACTTACCTATCGAACCTTTAATCTATCCGCTCTCTCCAGTCTGGCAGCTAGCGCATCGTCCAACTCTACTAAGGCCTGAATGCAGCCTCTGATGCTCCTTTTCGTGAGATTTATCTTTGGGGAACTATCAATGTGTTCCCCAAGTGAAACCTTAAGTGCTTTCTGCCCCTCTTCCACCTCGATCATTTCAACCCGGTCTTGTATCAAAACATGTTTCCATGGAATAAGGTGCCCAACCCCACCTTTATTTCCTAAGATTCCTTTTAGAGCGTCGCCAAAGCTAACTCTCTCCTCCGGTTTGGCTCTCACTTCGAGGAGAACTTCACCTGCTTTGGTCTGTCGGATGTTCTTGACATCGGCACCAAGTTCCTCGGGCTTGACAGACGTCTGGAATCCTTAAGGATGCTCGCATACGCCTGTCCAGGGGCGGGCTTGATGATAAGAGCCTCGCCGCGAGTTCTCCTCTTTTTTCTCCTTTCACCAACATTCGGTTTTCTGGTTTGGGCAACTTTGCTAGAAGTAGCAACTTCCGCCTTCTCTCTTTTCTTCTCCTTTCTCCGTGTTCGTCGGCTTTCGACTTGAATAAAGCCTCCTGGCTCTCTCGCTGGATGGGTGGGTAGGTGGGTGGCTATACTGGCGGTAGCGTAGCTACTGGTAGGGACTCCCAAGCCAGGCAGGCAAAGAAGGAGGAGGAGAGGGACTAAGAGGAACACCTAGGGGAAGGAACCCCGAAATAAAACCAAACATGGTGGGTATTGAGAAAAACAATATACGCCAAGTGAGGAAAGATCTCACCGTCGATTCCGATCAGGTGCAAGCCCCAATGGTCGACGCCGGCCCCACGGATTTGAGGGGGGGGGGGGGCAATAACACAACTTTTGACGGTGGAGGAGAGGGAAGTTCTTGCGGCTATGGACTCTGTGAGGAGGACACCACCAATAACAAGGATCCATTCGCCAAGCGAAGAAAGGCATAGGGCTAAGAGGAAGAGGCCAGACAGCAGTTCCGAAGAGGAAAGCACAGCGTTGCCTCTGAAGGGAGTAGAGTGTATTGACTTCATAGAGCGAGTAACTGAAGAAGTGTTAAAGCTGGAGAACGTTCTGTCGACAGCGTATAAGCCAAAAAAGGATCTATGCGATATCAAAGATAATTTGATATATGAGGTAAAGCTGGTATGCTTCAAGGAAAACGCTACCTGAGTCAGAAGGGTTGGCGGTTATTCTAGAGCCGTGACTGATGAAAAGCTGCTACGTGAGAACGAGTACCTCCATGCGGTGAGACTCCCAAACAATAGACGAAAACTTTGAAGGGTGCTCCTGAAAAGCAATCTCTGGCGAGAGAGCCAGGAGGGTTTATTCAAGTCGAAAGCCGACGAACACGGAGAAAGGAGAAGAAAAAGGAGCAGGCGGAAGTTGCTACTTCTAGCAAAGTTGCCCGAACCAGCAAACCGAATGTAGGTGAAAGGATAAAGAAGATGAGAACTCGCGGCGAGGCTCTTATCATTACGCTCGCCCCTGGACCGACGTATGCGAGCATCCTTAAGGATGTCCAGACGTCTGTTAATCCCGAGGAACTTGGTGTCGATGTCAAGAACATCCGACAGACCAAGGCAGGGGAAGTTCTCCTCGAAATGAGAGCCGAACCGAAGAAGCGAGTTAGCTTTGACGAAGCTCTAAGGGAGTGTTAGGAAATATAGGTGGCGTTGGGCACCTTATTCCAAGGACACAGGTGTTGATGCAAGACCTGGTTGAAACGACCGAGGTGGAAGAGGTGTAAAAAGCACTTGAGGTTTCACTTGGAGAACAAATTGATAGGTTCCCAAAGATAAACCTCACGAAAAGGAGCATCGGAGGCTGCATCCAGGCCTTCGTGGAGTTAGACGATGCGCCAGCTGCCAGATTGGAGAGAGCGGCTAGAATAAAGGTGGGATGCGTAAGTTGCAGGGTGAAAGCATTGACTGCGGAAACTCGGTGCTTGCGCTGCCACGAGTTTGGCCACATAGCCCGAGAGTGTAATGAAGAAGAACGGAGCAAAATGTGCTGGCGGTGTGGTCAGGAAGGACACAAGGCGTCAGTTTGTTGGGAAAAATGCTCGTGCGCATAATGAAGTGGCACATTGTAAGATGGCGGCTCTCCTGACTCGTGGAATTTTCCCCCCTCCCGTGGATTCAACCCCGCTCGCCCGATGGCATGCCTAGTCCCGTGTTTCCTATGTCCATGGTCTGTAGCAAATCGTGATGCGGTCCGAAAAATTTCCCTGAAAAAATCATCTGCGGTTTCTCGAATATGGCGGAAAGAATTCAATATTTCATTTGTGCGGTTTACAACAGAAACGAAATCTAAAGCTTTTTCTTAGAGAAATTCTGACATTCAAAAAGTTCAACAAATGTGATAATTCTGTCATGCCTGTGAATAAACTTTCTGTCAAAAAGGCGGAGAAGTCGTTTCTTTCTAGCCTCTGGAGTACGTTATTTGATGACATCTTGGAGAATTTTGTTTGCGTTTTAACGGTTTCTAAATAAATTTCTCACTTGACTGACGACTCCAAAACAGTTGCAGATTACAGCAATCGACATGCCATTCGACAGAGCAAGATTCAAACGGCGACTAACATAATGCATATAGGGTAGATGTGCCGTTTGAACCTAAATAAAATATTACATAACGAAATATGAATTAATAACATTATTAGTGTATCAATAATCGAATTATCAAAAGTCCAAACATTTGAAGCTTACTTTATCATAAAAAATGAATAATATTTAATCTTACTACCTGTTTCACCAGTAGTGGCCATGGATGTACCAGTAGTGGCCATTGAATGTACCACTTTTGACCATAGTAAGACATTTTTTTGTTAGACTGAATTTTATTAATATTTACTAAATTAATTATCAATACATCAATTTATTTTCAATATGATTAAACAAAATACAATAAAATTGTTACACATTGGTTTCTGATGAATTTGAATACGCCATCTGGCGACAGAATTAGAAAGCCCTGAGCGTAGGTAAATTTTGACGGGGATTATAGACGAATATACGAAAATAATTTTTCTAAAGTTTTCACAGTTTTGTTTATAGTGAAACTAGGGAAAAAATAAAAAGTGATAAGTAGAAAGTTACAAATAAAATATATCAAACTTTATCAATGGAGCTTTCCCCACAAAAAGCGAAGAACAAAGTGTTTTGTTGTTCTTCTACTGCTCGAAAGCATGCAAATATTCGTTTTTTCTGAAATGTAAATAAACTCCTATATTTAAAAAATTTAGAAAAATATTATAGTACATTTACAGCATTTACTGATACTATGATTCGAGAAATAAAACAGAATAAAGTGAAAAATTCACGAAATTCAAGTGAATTTCGAAGCTAGTTCAAATATCAATAAAAAAGATTAAAGAAAAAGTTATAAACATCATCAAGTACTTATCGTTTTTATTCTTTAATAATTGTTCAGCATTCGGAGTGAAAATAATGAAAGCAGGTTATAAATAAAAATATTATTCTAGGTATAAATATATCAACATAACCTCAAATCTAAAAAAAGTTACTGCCGATTTGTCATTTCAAGCTGATGTAAATTAAATTTTGCATTGAAATGTCGATAGTTAATTTTTCATTTTAAATGTTTATGAGGGGAAAAAATTGAAAAATTTATTATTTAGGCAAAAAGAGTTTTTAAATTCGAAGTTTGCAAACAAAATGCAATAATAGAAACTGAGGTTTCATTTTACACGTCTTTTCCAAAAAATAGAAGGTGTCCTGCATATAAAATTCTTTCTCCTTCTACAAAGTTTCTACATGCCAATGTAGATTTTGTGAAATTACAAATTTGAGCTATTGTTACTTAAATTTTTAAGGTTTAAAACTAATTTTCAATGTTCTTCCATGAGTCTTATGAGACATTTACCTACTGTCGCCGGCCACATTGCTTTTGCCGCTAGTGGTGCCTTCAAGATTTCAGATAACAATAGGGAAATATTAGTTATTTTTTACCATTTTTTCGCAGTTTAACAGGTTTTTTCTCAACTAATTGTTTTTTCAGCTACTTTTTCTTGTTTTAATTTTTCCTATTTTTCAATTCTCTTTCAATTTTCTTAAGTTTTTTTCTTCTTCATCGTTTTTCTCTTTTTCTTTAGCTTCCATGATTTCTATCCATTTATCAGCTGTTATTACTGAAGGTAAATGTTCAGCAGCACATTTTATCTCTGTAGACTGTTTTTTTAGGCCGCACAATTATTTTATCCATAACTTCATCTAAAGACTTTCGACGTATCGTTAGAGTATTATAATTAGATACATTTTCTTTGTTAGCAGTAGAAACTGCATCAGATTCGATTACTTAAGTAATAACAGGTGATGATGGGATAACTTCATCACTGGAAAAAAGAACTGCAATAGTGGTCTCATTTTTAATTGAATCCAAGGCTTTTTTTAAATCAGCTTCTGAATGCGCAAAAAATGTCCTTTTAGGTTTAATAATTGTTTATCTTCACTCAAATGATCGGCCATGTTTGCTGCTCTGTCGTATCTTCGTCCAACACACTTGGTCATATCGAGGTTGAGAATTTCACATCGCTACAGTATGAGGTTTGTTAGGTTTTCAGAAGACTGACCATCAATTGGGTAGAAGCCGAGAAAATCTTAGCGAAGTACAGGTGTTTGTGAGCCCTTCGAGACATCGACATACCGTAGACATAGTGAAAGCTGCTCAGTGCCTGAAACATCTATTGTTTCATTGCCATGAAGACTAAAACATCCAGCGTTGTTAACTCTCTCCATTATTTTTTCAGTGACAATATCAGAACACGCCTGAATAACTTCGTTTTAGATGTTAGGACTTATATAAGTAGCGTTTTTGGGGCTTTTGATATGTTTTTCCAAATCTTGATCACCAGATTCGATTCTAAACCGCAGGAGAGCCTCTATTATTATCGCCTCTCAAAGGTAATTCCTGCTCTGCACAAAAAAGAATCGTCCGAATAATAGGTCTGATCGAAGCCCTGTTTTCCTCTATCTCTTTGGCACTGTGAATATCTAATTGAGACAAGATGTCGCACTGTTTCCCAGCTGATACTTCAAGGAATAAAGTGGCTTGAGGAACAAATTTATTGTGATATTCCTTCTGTGTGCTTTTTAAAAGATTTTATGGCTTTTTCCAATCTCGAAAACCAACGGACACTAATTTCTATGGATTTTGATGACCTTTCCCGACGTCTTCGTGAAAAAATAACATGCAAAATTTTCAGAACACGTCATCTTCACTCGTTGAGTAAGCTAGACTGGCGAAACCTCCCACTGTTACCCACTTTGGCTGAAAGCTTCTTTTTCGCGATTTTACTTCCATCGTGAGAAACTTGTATGACTGTGCTGGGAGCAAAACTGACGTAAGTATATTTTTTCTCATAGTGTCATCTAGAAAATTTCGGTTTGTCTTTTCCGATATCGTAAAAAATGATGTGTGCAATGACCGGTCAATTTTTTTGTGGGTCAGTTGTTTAATGTCTAAAACATGAATTAAATTTTTTTCCGAAATTCATGACGACATTAACTCCAAATATTACATTCAAAACATCACTTTACTCACCATCAACATTCTCTGGATCGACTGGGATCTGCTATTTTTCCTTTTCAAGAACGAAGTGATGGATGTTTGTTTACGTTTCATGGTGAATTTGAGGCCATTTGGAAAATCTCTAATGTTTTAAAATGATTGACAGTTGAAAAGTTTAAAAACGAATACACAAATAAGTACGAACACTTTTCAATGATGTGGTTCAGTGCTGCACAGTGGGGTGAAACTTTCATGTAAAGGTGCAATTGCACCTTCCGTCGGTTGGTCGCCGACCGACCAACATATTTCAGTTTTCCGATCATTTTCCTGTAATGTATAATATTACCAGAAATTCACTATTTAAATTAGTAATATTTGAGTAATTTTCTGGTGATATTACATATTACCGAAAAATTTCAATATGTTGAACGTTCAGCGATCGTCGGACAAATGATAGAAGGTGTAAAAGAGCCATTAAACAGCGGGATAGCGTTTGAGCGATACCTGAATTTTAAATCCTGAATTGGAACTAAAATCCAGTATCCCAGTGGGCACACTTGGCTTAAAGTCATTCTAAAGACGTCTTTTTTGTGGAAGTCTTTAGGCTTCTACAAAAAGACGTCATGCGGTCGTAATAAACGTTCTAATCTAGTCCCATAAAGTATATCTTAAAGATGTCATCAGTACGGCTTAAGGATGTTTTTAAAAGGTCCTATGTCTGGTATTTTATCGTCTTAAGGATGTCTTGAAAGAATATCCTGGGGACAATGTTGTAAGGATGTCCCTTGGACATCTTTGAAGCGTCTTGCATAAGATTATCATTATTCGAAATCAACCCAAATTCAAAGTATTTCTATATTTTTTTCTCATCAGACTTGAACGCTTAAATGCTCCAAAATATTAAAAAAACTGATTGAGACTTAACTTTTAAGATTTATTTTTTAAAGTTCAACTTAGAAAGATTTCGGCTATGAGATTTCTCTAAGTTTTATTGTGAAAATGTGCACGAAACAAAAAACATCCTCTAGAGTGAACCCGAAACTGTTCTAAAAGTGAAAAAACTGTTTCATTATAAATTTGTAAATTACACGGAGATATCATAAAGTCATCAGAAAGACACCACGAAGACATGCTATGTGATTTTCGTTCAAAGTTTAAGTTCAATGCGCTTAGGAGTTCCGCTAGGTCACGTGTGATATATGAAATAACACAACCCTAAAATCGGTAATGTGGTCTTTTTTAGGACAATGATGAGTCATTTACTAGGTTTACCTGAAAAACTATACTATACAGAATACATTACGATTTGAATCAGGAAATTTGACTAAATTTTTTCTAAATGTTTAAAATTGGAATTGATATAACGTTTCTCATAAAGGGAATGAGATATGCCAAAAAAAGACAACATTTCTAAATTCAACTAGAAAATTGTATATTAGTACAGGGTTGGCCATATTCGACGAAAAGATTTGGCAACACTGTAACTTTTGACAGAGATGACAGATCCAGTAGTGACGTAGCGCGTTTGAGGCATCAGTCTAAGACGATTTTTGCCGTGGAGCAGTACACTCCACGAGAACGCTCTCAGATTGTTGAAATTTACATTCAACAAAACAAGTCAATTGTGAAAACTCAACGTGCATGGAGACTGGACACTGGCCCATACGAGTGCGATATTTTCATCCAATCGCCTTTGTCGATTTTTATTTGGACGCTTGGGATTAGTAAGTGCCTCACCTGATGAAAATCTTTCATACAAACGATACAATGTAGTCGCAGAAGGCGCAGTTTTCACTTTATTTATTTTTCTCCATGCACGTTGAGTTTTCACAATTGACTTGTTTTGTTGAATGTAAATTTCAACAATCTGAGAGCGTTCGCGTGGAGTGTACTGCTACATGGCAAAAATCTCCTTAGACTGATGATTCAAACGCGCTACGTCATTACTCGATTTGTCATCTCAGTCAAAAGATACAGTGTTGACAAATTTTTTTTTCGAATATGGCCAACCCTGTCTATAAGTTATAATTACCCTACCGATAGAAATCTCTGAGTAGTCCCAAGCAAAATAGCCTAGCCCATTTGAGTCTATAAGCAGAGTCGATTTAAATGATTTAGTCTCTGAGATAGTCTGACAGATTTGGGTCCTTTTCAAGGTCCTTTTAGTTGTCCTTTTAAGACTGGTGCGACGGTAATATAATGTTCCTTTTGTTTTCGTCACGTACCAAGCGGGTAGAGTTATTTACAGTGGTTGACTGTCGCTAACCCGACTCTCCCTTTTAAAATTTCTCTTCTAATTATTAACACTAATTGATGAATTTTCTCATTATACTTAGTTGTGATCATACCTTATATACTAATATACAATTTTCTAGTTGAATTAAAAAATGTTGTATTTTTTGGCGTATCTCATTCCAATTTACAAGAAACGTTGTATTAATTTAAATTTTAAGCATTTAAAAAAAGTTAACATATCTGAAATCATCAAAACCCGTAGATTCCGAATTATTATGTTTTAGGCTGTTAACTATGGAATTTAAAAAATCTACTTTTAAATTTCAATCCGAAAGCTTAACAAAGGACCCTTGAGTGTCGGCTACTGTATTGATATAGCCTCTCTGCTTGTTATTTATCATCGAATTCTAAATTCAATTTCAGCCTCTCTGCTTGTTATTTATGATCGTATTTCTATTTCAATTTCGGAAAGGACATTTTAAAGCCTTTAAAACATTTAAAAGACCTACCCGGACCTTTAAATATATCTACCTGAGTGCCTGCGGAGAATTTCCCTGAGCTTATCTGACCCTAGAGTATCTTTAGAATATACTCAGAGATTTCTATCGGTAGGGTATAAATAAGTATAATGAGAAAATTCATCAATTAAAAACAAAGTGTTAATAATTTGAGAAAAATCTAAAAAACGAGAGTCGGGTTAGCGACGGCGAACTACTGTAAATAACTCTGCCCGCCCGGTACGTGACGAATACAGAAGGAACATTATATTACCATCGCATCACTCTTGAAAGGATCACTAAAAGGACCTTGAAAAGGACCCAAATCTCTCAGACTACCTTGAGACTAAATCATTCAAATCGAACCTTAAAATAGTCTCAAACCGGTCAGGCTTTTTCCACTATATTTTTCTTAACCACTTTACTCTCGTTTTTTAGCTTTTACCCGATTTATTTCAAAAAATTAGACAGCTACTGCATATCCCACTATTATGGAACCCCTTTCGTCGACGGGGAAATATTCGGAGTGCATTTTTAGAGGCTCAAAACCGAATTATCATTGGCCGCTAGTAAGTTTTGAGTGTATCATGGATTTCGCCATTTTCGTGCACACTGTTCCAACAGCCTTAAGACTATTCTTGTTAATATTATAAACAAATTTAATAAACAAATGCATTATTCAAGCTCTTATCGACGGAAAAATTCGTTTTTTTCAATGCCAGTCCTTTTAATTAGGAACTTCATGCTAATTTTAGCAACATCCATCACTAGTTTATAGATTTTTTTAAACACAAATTTAATAAACAAATGAATTATTCGCCATCTGTTGACGAAAAATTCGTTTTTTTCGATGTCAGTCTTTTTAATGTAGAACTCATGTTAATTTAGCAATATTCATAATTAGTTATAAATTTTATGATTTTTTAAAACAAATTTAATAAACAAACATATTATTTGGTCATTTGTCGACGGAACAACTCGTTTTTTTCAATGTCACTCCTTTTAATTGGGAACTTTACGATAATTTCAGTAACATTCATAATTAGTTGAATAATTTTATGTTTTTTAAAACAAATTTAATTAAAAATGCATTATTGGAGCATTTTTTGACGTAAAAACTTGTTTTTTTCAAAGTCAGTCTTTTTAATTTCAGAAAAAAAGTAATTGTGAATGTTACTGAAATTATTGTAAAGTTCCCAATTAGAAGGACTAATATAAAAAAACGAGTTTTTGCGTAGACGAATTCCCAAATAATGCATTTGTTTATTAAATTTGTAAAAGAATCGTAAAATTTATGAACAAATTATGAATTCATCTGAAAATATCAAGAGGTTCCTAATTTTTAAAAATTGACGTAGAAAAAAACAAATTCTTCTGACGACAAATGACTAAACAATGAATTTGTTTATTAAATTTGTTTATGCTATTAACAAGAATAGTCTTAAGAGAAATTTTTGTTTAATATTGTTTCCATACAAACTTTTTGCAATATAACTTAAAAAACGTTAAATTATTGAAAATAAATAAACCCATCAATATCCGACCCAAGAATCTAAAATTATTTGTAACTTTTGTAATAACCCTGGTCACAACGCTAAAGATTATTATTAAAAAATCGGTATTTACGAAATCAAAACGGACCACAAACCTTTCAAAATTATACGCAGAACCAGGAAAACTCTAACGCTATTGTCCCAATGGATGCTAGAGGAAGGCGCCGACTCATTAACTAAAGGACCTATCGAAATTAAAAATAAGGAAAACGATATCAAAATACATCTCAGTGTGAATAATATACTTCCTTCGATCATGATATCTGCCGATGGTCTAAAAAAACCCGGCACGTATGATGATCGACACTGGTGCTGGCCGAAATCTGATTAAAAGAAGCGCGATCGACCTTGGACTAAAAATTAATAAAAATGAGGTATTGAGATTCTCAGGAATGAATTATTTACCTCTTTATACTCTAGGTGGTAATAAGGTCGTGATACTTGGATTTTCAACTATATTAAGTATAATTCCTGATGATGTACCAGTAGATGAAGATGGTGTATTGGGCTCTGAATTTTTCCTTAATAATAAAGTAAATATAAATTATACATATAAATATATTGAAATTAATTATGCAACTTATCCTTTTGAACAAATTGGTATTATCATAATCCCAGCACGAACAATTTTTGATTATTATGTTAAAATAGAAAATACGGAAAAGGATGAAGGTTATATACCTCAATTATCAATTGGAGAAAGAATTTTTGTGGGCCAAGCCATTGTGAAAAATTGTGGAGGTAAGGCATATGTCAAATATGCAAATATAAATAAACAACACGTTAAACTATCAATTCTCAGTGTTCATTCACAAGATTTTGAACAATGCGAATTTAACAATTCACTAAATGAATCTAATTTTTCCAACGATAACAACGATGGAAACCTACCTAATTTAATATTAATTTTTTTTTTAATCCGATAAAAATTCTAACCATTCTTGCAAATTTTACAAGATAACGGGTGAAGAAAGAGTAGAAATTATCAAAAAACTACTACGGTTAGATCATTTAAATATGGAAGAATATGAGCACGTTGAAAAATTAATTAATAAAAATGCAGATTGTTTCCACATTCCGGGAGAATACTTAGAACCTACAAACATACGTCAACAGTGAATACCAACAACAGATGATTGTCTTATTTTTTTGCGACAATACCGATTCCCTCCAGTTCGCAAGGAAGGAATCATTCGCCAACTGGATGAATTATTAAAGAACAATGTAATAAAACCTTCACAATCACCCTATAATATAGCAATCTGGATAGTTCCAAAAAAGCGAAACTCACAAGGGAAAAAGAAATGGCGTATGGTGCTTCATTTTAGGAAATTGAATGAAAAATCAATTGGTGATTCATACCCTCTACCAAATATTCATGATATCTTAGACCAGTTAGGATCCGCTCGCTATTTTTCTGTTTTTGATTCAGCAACTGGTTTTCATCACATAAAAATGAATCCTAAAGATGCACACAAAATCGCATTCTCAATCCCTTATGGATATTATGAGTTTGACAGAATGCGTTTTGGTTTAAAGAATGCACCAGCAGCCTTTCAACGACAAATGGATTTAGTTCTAACGGGACTTCAGGGAACGGAACTTTTTGTTTATCTTGATGATATAATGATTTATGCAAATACTTTAGAATAACATGAATAAAAATGTAATGAAATAATAAGTCGATCACGAAATGCGAATCTTCATTTAAAATCCGAAAAGTGCGAATCTCTGCGACACGAAGTAGGATATTTGGGACACATAATAGATCATGACGTAGTGCGACCTGATCCAAAGAAAATCATGGCAGTAAAAGACTTTCCAACTCCTAAAAATCAAAAGCAAATAAAACAATTTTTAGGGTTACCAAGATATTGCCGTAGATTCATAGAAAAATTTGCTAAGATAGCAGCCCCAATAAATCAGCTCCTTAAAAAAGACGTATCATTTAATTAGACCGAAAAACAGCAACAAGCGTTTAATATTTTGAAGGATAAATTGTGCCAGGAACCACTATTAATACGACCCGATTTTTTAAAATTTTTCATTGTAACTACAGACGCATCAGGTTATGCTATAGTCAGAATACTTTCGTAAGGTAAAATCGGTGAAGACCAACCAATTGCGTATATCTCAAGATCACTAACCGATAATGAATGCAAATACGACACATATGAAAACGAGAGTTTAGCAGTAGTCCACTCTGTAATATATTTTAGCTGTTATTTGTATGGACGAAAATTTAGCCTTGTTACAGATCATGAGCCCCTTTTTTGGTTTTAAAATTCTAAAGACGCTTGTTCTCGAGTATGAAGATGGCGTTTGAAGCTCGACGGATATGACTATGACGTAGTCTATAAAGTAGGTAAATCTTATGTTAATGCGGATACGCTTACGAGAAACCCCGTTCTAGGAAACGATAAAACCGTAGAAACTAATATAGTTTCGGTAAATAACTCAACAATTGGAGAATATAATCCTACCAATTATATGAAATTCATGAACTTCGAGAACCATACAAATTCAGATTCTGAAAAAAATATCAAATTGAACAGCGAATCTTCAAAAGCAAAAATTCCGGAATTTCTTCATAGTTTAATAAGTGAAGAATCACTTAATGGAATACAAAATGAAAATTTTGATAGTCCAATAAAGAAACTTCTCTACCTTTCAATTTTACTCTTAATTCCAAAAATTATAATGAAAAAAGAACCTCTGTGCCAAACTTGGAACACTATGGTTACAAGAGGACAAAAGAAAAAATACAAAGAGCAAGCACGAATTAATGAAAAAGTTGAAAATCAAGGTAAGTCACATCAAGACGGTGAGACAGAATACTTACCTGCATCGCCTGCTGTCAAAAGGGCACGAGGTAGGGCCAAGAAAGCTGTGCTCACAAATATAAGCAACCGACAAGACTTGAAAAAGAGTGGCAGACTAAGAAAAGAGGCAACTACTGGTGAGTCTCTGAATTTAAAACAGCAAACGTAAGTAAACTTTGAATCTGAACATGAATCTGATTCAGACACAGAATATTCTAAATCATTCAGAAAAGAAAATTATGAAAAAGAAAAAGAAAAATTATAAAAAGTCCAAGGCAAAGCCTGATACACAACAAGAAGAAAAAGAAAAAGAGGATGAAGTTAATTTCTCAACTTGAGAAGATGAGGTTTTAAAAGACAAAAATTCTCAAAATTTTTCAGATTAAGAAAAATTCGTTGACGAAGAAAATATCTAAGAACTTGCGGAATGAGAAAACTTTATTCCAAATCAAAAACCGCGAAAAATGCCGAGAATTTTCAGGAGACAGATAAAAATAATTTAGAAAATAATAAACCCCCTCCAGAACTCCCTCCTTCAAATACCCAATCAAACGGAAAAACAAATTTACAACAAAATTTCGTTGAATGTTGTGATCAATTAACGATACGCAGAGATAATTACGCTTATTTTGTTGCAACTGACGGTTCTCCACGGGATAATGGATCAATAGCTTTTTCAAAACGTGGTATTTTCTCTAAGTTCGGCCAACATGAGAAAGGACTTGTTAAAGAAATAAGGAAAGGACAGCAATATCATTTAGTCCTTCCGATTGAAGCTGATTTTAAAGAGAATTTGTCAGACACTTTAAACAGTATTAAACTTACAATACTTCCTTTACATCCAATATCACCGAGACTGAATTTATGATCTATTAGTGTCGCAAAAACTTCACAAATCAATCACATAGGTTGGAATGAAATACGTGAAATTTCAACTTTTTCTGATTCTTCCACGAAAATTATTATATGTACGGGAATAGTTCAATATCCGACGAAGTAACAGCGAACTCAATTACTTGAAGAGGCACATTCTTCAGCTTTCGGAGGTCATAAAGGAGTTACAAAAACTTATCATCGAATTCGTCAGAATTATTATTGAAAGAATATGAACATTGATATTTAGAAATATATTCAACAGTGCTTACAGTGTCAAATTGAAAAATTAATTCGGGTAAAAACTAAAAATCCCATGATAATAACGGACACGCCTGGAACCGCATTTGAAAAAATATCGATGGATATAGTTGGCCCACTTCCCTAAACAACATTAGGTAAAGAAAATATCTTTACCATTCAAGATAAATTTAACAAAATATGCCTTAGTTCTAGCAACTCCAGATGCAAAAGCCTCAACAGTAGCTGATATTAAAAAAAAAAATTATATGCATTTACGGTTCACCAAAAGCAGTTTTGACCGACCAAGGTTAAAATTTTCTAAGTAATTTAATGAAAATAATGGCAAAACGTTTTAGAATTAAGCAATTTAAAACAACAACGTTCTATCCACCATCAATTGGGTCTCTTGAGCCATCACACCACGTGTTAGCAGAATATCTTAAACAATTTGTTTTAAAAACTTCCGAATGGGATGTATGGCTTGAATTAGCCGTGTTTTCTTATAAGAAAAGTGTCCACGAAGGTACAAAATGTATGCCATATGAATTAGTTTTTGGAAAACTAGCTCGACAACCATCAAATGTATAATTTATTTCTTATTCCTAACCAGATCTCTCCAAAAATAAAAAATAAATTCTAAAATCGTTCCAGGGGTCGAAGACATTAACGAAATAGTCGAGTTTAATGCCAAGTTTAATAATTCTGCTTTTGAAAAATTAACAAAACATCTAGAAGAGACTATTATCTCATATACCCCTCTTTTACGACCACTTATAGAAACCTCACACATGCAGTTACATACTCATAGAACCTCTACTCTTTTCCCGCTCTTTCTTAGACTTTAATCTAAACTTCTCTAATTCTCTTTTCTTTAACATTTTTCCGTTTTCAGAAATTAAACATTTTATAGTTGAGAACTATTTAATTTTCATGGTAACTATTCCTATATCTGATACGCTTTGACTGTTTTAGGCACCGTGACTCAGTTTTATAATCCTCTATTATATCCTCAATAGGCAATTTTGTCTACCTACCTATACAGACGTCTAATCGCGTTTTTTCGTATCCTTCTCTATACTATTAGAAGAATGGTACTTGCAAAATAATTACTGTTGTCAATGTAAAAATGATTTTTCTAATAGGCAGCTATATAATTTTTGTTCTTCTTCGTTACAAGTAGTTACTTATACTATACTATGTACTTATACTATACTATGTCGAGGATGGGAAGTGCCGCATATACTGGAACTTTATATTCTCGACAATTGTTTCTGTTGCTCACTCAAGGCCTGACATGGTTCTTCTTGACTTCGAGAAGCGAACTATGTTCATTATCGAATTTTCGGCACCAGCTGATAAAAATATCATAGCCAAGGAGAATGAAAAGAAAGAGAGGTATCGAGACCTTATAAGGGAGTTGCAACGATTGTACCCGGAATATTCTGTTAAACTGATCGTCCTTATCATAGGCGCTCTTGGAGGTGCCAAGCTTTCACTTGCTAATGGCCTAAAAAGCATCCCTGCGTGTCAAAAATATGCTAGAATACTTGCGGGAAAAATGCGGAAGGCGGTTATCCTTGGGTCACTCCGTGTTCTTAGGGTGCGCGAGGCTTTTGCTGGATTGTCGTATTGATTCCTTTACAGACTGTAACCACCTATCTCACGGTTGTGAGACGTGGTTATGGCTGAAATTTTACCGCGATTTCGCTGGAAGCGGGTGAAATTTTTTAGATTAGCACCCGCTCCCGGCGAAATCCTGCGGTTGTCCTTATGGCAAATTTTTAATTATATATATATATATATATGTGTGTATTTATGGGTTTTCGAAGAATCTTAAACA
>NC_046661.1:3496261-3497401 GCF_010883055.1 Belonocnema kinseyi | reverse complement strand
TGTGAGACGTGGTTATGGCTGAAATTTTACCGCGATTTCGCTGGAAGCGGGTGAAATTTTTTAGATTAGCACCCGCTTCCAGCGAAATCGCGGTAAAATTTCAGCCACAACTCACCCCTAATACTGAAGTCAAGCCCGAGTGCTTTAGCAGCCTCCTCCGCTGCTTTGTACAGAAACGCTCCTTTGCCCACTTCTTCGTGATTCCTGACCATTTTAAGAAGAGGGTCTCTTCCATTTGCAACTCTATGTGCTGTACCCGGAATAATCCTGTTGTGAAGACATTCAAGACTCAATATTCCGCGACCCCCTTGGCGGCGTGAGATGTACAGTCGCGGAACGGAAGACTTAAGATGCATGCTTTTGTTCATGTGCATAACCTTTCTTGTCCCGATATCAAGAGATCTGAGCTCGTTCTTCGTCCATGGAACTACTCCAAATGAGTAGAGAAGTACCGGGACGGCAAGCATGTTCGTTGCAGATACTTTGTTCCTCGCCGACAGTTCGGAAGACCAAATCTGTAGGATGAGACGTTTGTATCTGCTTCGGAGAGTATCCTTTATAGATATCACATCCTGAATGCGGCTCTGTGGCACGCCCAGGTATGCATAAGTCTCTCCAGCGCAAAGGCATCGTATGGCGCTTCTATCAACGAGCTCAGGATCTTAAGGGATGCCATTAAGTTTTCCTCGCTTCAAATAAACCTTTGCGCATTTGTCTAACCCAAATTCCATTCCAATTTCCTTAGTATATCGTTCGACAATCCCCAGAGCTAGATGCAGTTGCTCTCTGTTTTTAGCATAGATCTTAAGCTCGTCCATGTAAAATACATGAGTGACCTTGTACTTTCGATCTGCAGGTTTGCCGCACAAGTACCCGTCGGAATGGTGAAGTGCTAGAGATAGTGGCAATAATGTAAGGCAAAAAAGGAGTGGGCTCATGGTGTCGCCCTTTAAGATTTCCAAAAGACAGATAATAAGTCTATGGGATGTTGAATCGAAAGCTTTCCGATAATCAATCCAGGCCATCGATAGGTCACGTTGGTAGAATGCTGCATCTTTGCAGACACATCTATTGATGAGCAGGTTCTCCCGACATCCGGCTACGCCTTTCTTTGAGCCTCGTTGTTCATACATTTCTTGC
>NC_046661.1:3483769-3496161 GCF_010883055.1 Belonocnema kinseyi | reverse complement strand
ATTAGGGCCTATAAAAACTGAAAGTACCAGCATGGGCCAGTATTAGTTCTTCTCTATTTCCAACGATTTTCTCGGTCTCAAGCGTCAATTCGTCCATTCGTTGTCTATTGGTGAGTGTACCCTTGTGACAGTGTTGTGCACTGGGAAACCCAAGTCTGGGATTTCCCCCTTTGGAGTACTCTTATACCCAAAATTAACAACAACCAAGAATCAACCACTTTTGGAACATCGAGTCTGACTTAGACCCCTCTACTCTCTACCACTACCCAGAGGTCACAGCGGCAATTCTGGCAACCTGGACCTTAAGAAATCTTCAATTATATTAAATCATTGGTAAGCAATGTTTATAGTCAGTTCTAAAATTCCGTTTGTTTAAACTCCTTGGCCTACAATAAATCTGATCCTTTTATTTCAAGGTACTGGGCAAGGACTAAGCTCGTCTTCCGTCAATTTTGCGCTGTGCATAGATTCTATTTTATAATTGTTTATTATAAATTACTTTCACATATTATTATTGGCTGTTCTTTCCTCTTCCCTGTGTGAGATATTCAATCTCAACTAAAACGAGGAACCTAATTAAAAGAGGAAGTATTTCACGGTCTTCATGACGTAACATCAGTTTCTTTACAGTTGCCATTGATTAATTAAATGTGAAAAAATATATGTTTCATTTTGAAAATCAATCATTAAAGAATAATTTACAAATAAAATTATGCTATGAATGCGGTAGCCATATCTTATAAAGACAACAAATTTATTAGTGAGAGAGAGAGAAAAGACGAAAGTTAATTTAATGAAGTCTTCGCTTAAAGCGTAATTAATAAAGGTAGAACACCATAAACGCCATCGAAGTTATGAAGAAACCTGATTGCCCACAGCACATCATATCTGCGCCCGTAAATAGCATGCTCCACGAGTAAGGCACAGAGAAGTAACCACAGCTCGTTTTGAGCCTTAAGATCAAGAAAAACACGAATCTTGAACTGGTGAAGTTTTTTCAGCAACTAGCACAAAGCACGAACTTTCTCAACAGGGACTCAAAAAGTCAAGGTTGTCCGATCTTAGTTAAACTCAGGTAACGTGTATTTCTATAGGATGGTAGTTTATAAAGGAAAAATTGTGTCATACGGATAAGTATTGACCGAGGGAGAGGGGGTGAAAGTTTGGGGATTTTCGCGGATATCGCCTATTTCGGCGATTTTTAGCTCTTCTAATGAATGAAAAAATATTGCTAAGTACAGTTTTGATGGGGGATTTCACGCCCTTTTATTGGTTTTACGCATTGAAAAAAACATTTGACCTTCAAAAACGAAGTTTAAAAATAAATTTGACTTTTTTCGAAATAAGAAAGATATTTTTTGTCTTAAAAAAAGCTTAGGTTTTTCCCCATAAGACTATGTACATGAGAAAAGGGCATTTGAAATTTCTAATTTAATAGCTAGCGTGCAAAACGGGGTAACTCTGAAAATTTTCAAAGTGCACTTTTTCACTTTTTTAAATTCTCTGGAAAAACTCTCTGGAAAAACTCTCGTCTATAGCACTTGAAAGAAATTCAAAAATCATTTTAGTAAAAAAAAAATATGTCATCAAAATTTTCGATTGTGGTAACCCCAGGTATACCTAGCCGACAATAGGAGGTAACCCCTCATTGACTCTTATGGAAGCTCTGGATTTTTTTATACTATTTCGAGGGTCTGAGAGGAAAAAGTGCATTTGATATCTATGTCGATTTTTAGACTGTAACTTCTTGAGAAGTGGAAGTATACAAGGATCTGCTAAAAGATATTCGCAAAAGAAAATACGTGTTCATTCTTTTGGAAACAGCTCAAGTACGAGCCGTCCGTGCATACATACAGAGCGCCATCAATCGCGTGCGATCTGTCGCGCTGCTGCCGTGCGACCTGATTACGTATTGTTCACCTATCGGACCGCCGCTCGAGAAGCAGAAGTTTTCTACGTTTCTAATTTGGTTTATTATATTATTTAATTATTACTTACTTAATTATATATATATATATATATATATTAATTATGTGATCCACAAAATACACATAAATAACTATGAAGCTTGTCAGAAATATTCGAAATATAAACAAATATTACTTTCTAAAATAGCTTTCAATACCGGCTTTATTCGCAATGATAAACACTACACTCTATTCGTGCACACACCATTATTGGCAACGTCGCCCTTTTCAGCATACTACACACGTATTTTCTTATGTGAGCACCTTTATCTGTATCGCGTTTAACGTTCTCAGCTGCGTTTAAACAATTATCAAGTCAGTTGCGTACAGCTCAATTTCTTTGTTTCTAAAATTTCCACCTTTTTACCGTTAAACTTGACAGAGAAAAATGCGATTCGAAATGATGAGTACGACAAGGCCCGTCCCCAAAAATTTAATTGGGGCGGGGGGGGGGGGGGGGGGGGGGGGGGGGGGCTCAGATCAGAAAGAGGAATAATCTATACATTTTTTATAAAAGGCTCTGATGTCTAAATAAATGGAAAGAAAGAAACATTTTTTGGTATAAGTTGGATCATATCGTTGTATCGGACATATTGTTTTTTATAACGTGGAAACGAAATTGTAAGCAGAATATTCAATAAAAAGCTGACATCTTTCATTGAAGTTGAAATATTACGGACATCTAGTAAGAAATATAAATATTTAAGCAGCATGAATTTTTTACTTGAATAGGTCTCTGGCGGACCGAAGGAACTGAAAGGAGCCTCTACAAAGTACCCTTAAATACCCCACTGAGTGATCCTTCGGTTCCTTCTTTAAAAACTAAAAAAACAGCAAGATCAACTTTTAAATTGTTTAAATTCGGATTCCACGTTAAAATTTTCATTAGAAACTCACGGAGTAATCGAAATACTTTTTTTGTAGCGCTAAAAATTTTTGAAAATGTCACTAAATTCTGCTGAAAGTGACTTCAAGCGCATCCATAACAGCTCAAGCAGTATGTTGCGCGCGATGTTTAAAAATAAAATTCTCTCTCACTTACATCGCAGCTTTGTCGTCTGAGATTTCCATTGTGTGGCACTAGCATCCAGACAAAATTCTTAAAGTTACCGACTTAACGCTTATTAACTGCTACTAAAAGAAGATGCACTTGAAGCCGCCTACTGTTTTCTTTTGCAAACTTTAACGCAGAATCCGAATTTCAACAATTGAAAAGATGATCTTGCTGTTTTTTGAGTTTTTAAAGAAGGAATTGAAGGGTGGCTCATAGAGGTCTATAAGGGTACTTTATAGAGGCTCCTTTCGGTTCCTTCGGTCCGCCAGGGGTATTACCCTAGAGGAGTAATTTTCTTAATTTTTTCTTCGATAAGAGATTGATCTCTTTCTCCGGATCAATAATAGCAAGCGCACTCAGTCTATCGCGGCCCATTACACTTCGAGATAGAGTTGCGACTAGGAGACTAGCCAAGATTGGGATGCTCGATTCTCTTGAAAAATCGATTCTGAACCGAATCATAAAGAATCGATTTTCTAAAAAATTAAAGCGAAAGAATCGATTTTGTAAGAATCGGGTGAAAAAAATTGTAAAAAGTTATTCTTTTTTTATGGGTACGAGATACTTTATGTAACGAGTATATTATTTTCCTCGCAGTTTTTGCTAGTATTAAAAAAAATAATGGATGCAGAAAACAGAAAAATAAAATCATTTATGGTTTTACTTAACGGTACTAAAGTAAGTAATTAAACAATCAACTGGTAAATTCTTTCTAAAGTTTATTTTTCGTCAATTTTTCGTTAATAGTACAGTTATTTTTTGAACCAATTAGAAACAGTATATTATAAATTTGTAGTTTAAATAAATTCAATTTTTGAATACGTTCATATAAAATATCATGTTTACGTTAGCTCCTAAAAATAACTTGCAGTACAAGTCCGATAACTTTCCAACTTCGGGGCTGTAGGGGCGAAAAATTCCAGGAATTGCGGACTTGTCGGATGCCCCCTCTAATGGTACGATATTAGGTGCGCGCATGCGTAAATCACATGCGCAAATCCAGATAGCACACGTATTGGGAGAACCACAATTAGTGTGCGTGCTGTACGTGTGATGACGTGTTAAGAGGAGTGTACACTTATCGGATAGCAAGTTATCAGACTTCTACTATACTAACCTTAAATTATTCTTGCAATTTAATTGAAAATGCTACAATAATAATTCTTTTGTGAGATCACAAATAGTTTAAAGTGTCAGAAATTTGAAAAAAGTGTCATACAATTTTTCAATTATTGATATCGTGTGTAGTAAGAATTATTTAAAGAATTATTTAAATATATAAGAATTATTTAAATATATTGCCACACTGTTTAATTTATTAAAATATTTAATTATACTTCAAATATGCAATATAATTTTTATTGTTTTTATTACAAACCTAATTATTAATCTATCAATTCATTTTTATTGCCTCATTTGTTATACGTAGTATGCATAAAAAACAGATAGCAATTTTGATTTTCAACTGATAAATATGAATATTATCTTAATTAAGTGTCAAGTGATAATTTTGCAACTAAATTGTATTTTGCTTACTTTTACATGATAAGTTTAATTTTTAAGTGATTTAAAAGAAGAAATGTTTAGATTTTGAGGCAGATAAAATTGTTTTTAAATTTCACTTTTATATTTATGCAGAAACTGATAAGCAATTAAAGAAAGCTATAAATAGAAAAAATGATCCTATATGTTTTAACGGTGTTCAACGCAAAGTTTTTATAACTAATATTATTTTATAGGATTGAGTATACTGATCAGTATGGATTCTAATAATCCCAATTATGGAAATACTGGCAATGGTGCTGCCGAATGACAGAGAAAGTCTCACAGGAAATTTGTGCGGCCAGACTACAAGCTGAGCATGGTGTCCCGTCAAACAGACGAATATTGGAGAAAACGTTTTACCGAAAGATTGGGTAATTCAGCTCTAATGCATAGAAATTAATTACAAGTAAAAGCTTCACAAAATAGAATGCATAATAATAAACTTTTAAATAGATCATTCTATTATATGTAAAAATAAACTTTAGTGCTTACTATTGGTATGTTCACAATATCAAGATAGTCAAAAACTAAAATAGGGGATTTTTATATAGTTGCAACGCAATTGAAAAAATCCTGTTTTTTTATGAGCAGTATTTACTCGTGGACATCCGCAAATATTTTCTAACACCTTTAGGAAATACGAGATCCTAAAACTCGTCCGAACATAACATAACGATTTAAATTCGAATTCAACTGATGTGTCGGAACAAAATGGCAGTAGATGATCCAGCTTCACCAGAGAGATCTACATTAGAAATAAGTGAAAGGTTCTCATCCGAAAATAATTCAGATTATCCAGCAAGTAACGTTAGCGAAGAACAACAACATTCTGGATTTAACGAGTCTATTTCTTCTTCAAAAACTGTTAATACCGTTTCATTCCAGTGATACGTCAGATGATGATCACAGAAAGCAGTATCCGGCAACTGTTGAATGTCGCCATCGAGAAAAAGGTTCGAATCCCGAGGGTTTATGTGATAAATGTGGTTCCAAATGTAATTTGTCCACTAAAAAGGAGTGAAAATATTTTTTAATGGTGGATTTGAAATATCACATAGAACGTTTATTTCAAAATCCAGATGTTAAAAATGAGTTATTAGCATTTCATAGAAGGGAAGATCAGAACAATTTTATTAGAAACAATATCGAAGATGTGCAAGATGGAATTTTATATTGAAAAGTTAACCCTAAGATGTGTAAGTCGATTTTGACTTTCCAATTCTTTCTCGATGGCGCTGCCCTTCGACGAAGTAGTAAGGAAAGTTTTTGGTCAATTCTCGTACACTTAAATGAATTGCCAATCAAATTAAGGTTTAAGTATATTATGTTAGCAGGGCTAGTGTTACAGAAAACGAGCCAAACGCGGATTTAATGAATTCATTGTTAGGGAAATTCAATAAACAAATTGAAGCTCTAAGTTCCGAAGGTATTAATTTGAAAATAGGGAATCTTAGTATATTATTTACATTCAGGCCACTCTGTCTTATCGCTGATTCTGTTTCGCGACCTATTTTGCAGAATAGGTTATAGTATAATGCGTATGAATCATGCAGTAGGTGTTATCAACATGGCTACCACAGCCAACGCATCAGATTTCCTTTTGATACAGATTTCGTCTACAAATCTCACGCGCCTCACTTAAATGATGCTTATGATGCTCAAGAGTGATAGAACCAAGCGGTTAATCGGACAAACCTCAGGGAAACCTCTGTGCGAAGAGTTAAGGGTTCGTCATCTCTGATCAATATTGAAGTATTTTTCGACATGATTTGGAGTTTTCCATTAGAAAATATGTACGGTGTTTATATTAACGATCTTCTAAAATTTATTAAACCGCCTCTTGAAAATCACAGATTGATGCGGAAGTTATCTGAAAAGGCTAAGTGGAAAGCTTCTGAGTGGAGGGCATGGCTTCTGTTTTTCAGTGTCCTATGCTTAAAAAATTATTTGCCTGAAAATTACTTGAAACACTTCAGCTAACTTGTAAATAGTATTTTTACTTTACTAAAAACAAAAATTTGAGAAGAAGATTTACGTACTTGCGGAAGTGATTTAGTAAAATTTATTGGAGAATTTGAAATTCTTTATGGCCTCGAAGCAATGACTTTCAACGTTCATATCTTATTACACATAGTACAGTCAGTTATCCAATTTGGCCCACTTTGGGCTACCTCAGCATTTCCATTCGAAAGTTTTTTGTTTGTCCTAAAACAGTATGCCACAGGTATTAAAAATGCGGAGCAGAAAATCTCAAGATAGGCGTTAGCCATTCTTGACTATAAATTCGTCGTAGACAAAGATGTTTTCCACTGCGAGAGTGCCAAGCAATATTGTGAAAGCATTTTTTCGCGAAAATTATTTTCAATGTATGTCACAAGCAGTACCTACGGTGTTACGTTTTGCGGAAGAAGTGGTGACGTAGAATTCACTAATGACGAAAACAACGAAAAATGTTTTGGGCAATCATTTAAAAAATGCATTTACAAAGGTTGCGTATATAAAAGTACTCAATATACCTTGTCTCCTAGAAGAAATGACACTGTTGTAAAATTGGAATCAGAAAAAAGTTGTTCAAATCAAAGATGTAATAAAAACTGAGTTAATGTGCTATTTGTCTGTGATACGATTAATTGTGATTCCAGACACCCTAGTACGATCCATGTTACGAGTCTTAAGAACAGATGATAATGCAATCATTATTTCAATTAATTATGTAATGGAAAATATGATATTCGTAGAACTCAAAGAAAATTCGTATGTCTGTCATTTAACGCAAGCTTTAGAAATACATACAAAGATCAAATTCACGAAAAAGTATATTTCATCTATATGCTTATATTTATCAGGTTTGTTATTTTTAAAATACAAATGTTCTATATTTTATGAATTCCTTTACAAAAAAGATGTTTATATCTTTCTTAATATTATTATAATTTACCTAATGAATTGTTTTAATGCGAAATAATATGATACATTTCCAACCCGATGCAAAGTTCGTCAATATTCTTTTAATTTTGAAATCGTATATCCTAGTTATTATGCATATTTATTACTTATCTACATTTATTAGAATATTTTCGCAGTTACCCGTAATTACGAAAATTTAAAAGTACAAATTTCGTTCAAATGCGCAGGCGTGCTCACCCTACTGCGAACGATTCAAACGCTTGTTCCGGTTGAAAATGATTAAGAACGATATAAAGTTTCTGTCCCGATTAACACCGATTACGAAAGATTCAACCTTCAATCAATCCCAATCGGGTCCAATCATTTTTTTCTAGAAAGAAGAATTAAACCTATAAGAGACCTCATTCTACAAAACATATCACAACATGAACCAGTCAAAAGAGCCATTTTCATGCGGCCGGCCACATATCTTTACATTCTGACGCGCTTAAGTAACATTGTTTAATATTTTGATGTGCCCTCTTAGATTCTTATGCACCTTTATGTTATGAAAGATGTATAAAAAGGCTAAATTAAAAAAAGTGTTTATGTCTTCTAAGCACTTCACAGAAAAAGCGAAAGGTAAAGTTAACATACACTTCGGGTGAAAGATTCACCGCAACAAAAATTAACCTAGCCGGATAAACTTTACATGAATCAAAGATAATTTCAAATTTTTAGCTGTGTCCGGATAATCTTTCGCCTTATAATCGCTCTATTTTTATTCGCGATTTAGAGACAATTGCGATGCCAGCGCTATCCATCGTCGTGTAACTTCATTAAATTGGAGAGAACTGGGGATTCCCATCTGTCAGTTGCTTTTTGTGCTTTTTGCTAAATGTTATTAAATAAGTTCTAATTCCGCTATAATAGTCTAATTTATTTTGAAGAAAATGTATATCAGTAAGAAAAAATTTTTTATTTCTATTTTCTGTTGCTGATTGTATTTTTTTACCGAAATTTGCTCACTTCATCGTGACGCAGTAGACGAGATCAGAATTATTATTCTCCTAACCTCAGTGAAAATTTCGCCGAAATATGTTTAATTTTTAACTGTTTGCAAGCCTTACCTGCAACAAATTCTAAATTTGGTTTTTTCTGTGTTGTTTTAAATCTAGTTACCCAAATTATAGCTCGAATTCACTTATTCTTTGCTGGTTTGTCATTGCTGCTAAGGATACCGTAGTAGACGATAGTATGTATTCCATCGTAGGATAAACTTTCGCCAAATAGCATGTAAACTTTATCAGCGGGAAATTTTACATGCAATAAAATTTAACTTCAGTTTTTTCTGTGTTTAGATTACAGGAAATTTTTAGTTTTTAAGTAAAATTGTTACTTTATGTGTAAGTTTATTTGCCACCAGAATTTTTTTTCATCAATCAATAATTTTTGAAATCATGTCATATTGAAATGAACGACTTTGTAAAGGGGGAAATGATTCAGCAGATAGTTGTAATAGAAGCATTTAAATAATTAGAAAAAAAACTTTTTTTGATTGCTCAAACTTCAAATCATTTCTGCTAACCGAAGATATTGCTTTAAAACTATGTGAAAAATTACGGAAATCTATTTTAATGGATAGATTAAGGGGGTAGTACATGTTCAAGGACCTTTTTTCAATAATTTTTTTTTGCATGAAATTTTAATAGACATTCGTAATTATTTATCATGTTGTAGAACCTAATTTTGACTAACGAAAAAAAAATGTTGTCATTTTTTACTAACATCCGGCCGAGATATAGGTGATTAGAAGAAGCCATGTAAAAAAACGGTCGCCATGATATCTCAAATTGGGATCATCTGAAACACAAAAACCCAATTGATTCTTAAAGAGTTCATAATTGGCTATCGTAAGACCCCCACTCATTAATAAATATTTATAAATAAACAAATAGTGAATTAAATTTGTTTTACATTTGTTTAACATTTACTGTGTCAAATTGTTATTAAATAGTAATGAAAAATCATGACCGAGAGTCATACGATAGCCAAGTCTTTTACAAACATTAAAAAAAAAAGTTGAATGAAATCGGTCTAGTAGATCGGCTGAAATCGTGGCGACTACCCCAAAAAGTGTTTTTCGAGAAAAACGCGTTTAAAGTTTAATGTACGAAAAATTGTGCGTTTCGAACACTCGAGGCTTTGCGCATTAATTCGTTTTTCGGCCACTTCCGATACATCTTGAGGTAAAAGAAGGTGTCTACCTTATTTCTAAAGGTATATGGTGACTGAAATTTAAAAAAATCGATTTTTTGAAAATTTGAACATGTACTATCCCCTTATTATTTTCTCTGTCCTGATTGTAAAACTAAAAAATTATTTTTTCGGCTCGCTCTATTTGACAATGAAAGTAGAGTGTCATACCAAGGTCGTCGCTTTCGAATAGAAGATTCTCGTGTACACCAAGTCGTCTGCAGAACTGTATAAAATTCTCCATATTGTCGCGGGAAAAGAAACTGCGCCGGGCAGCATTTTCCCAGCATCTTCCCCTTATTACGGGTATCGGCTATAAAGACAAATCAACTTTAATTAAAAGGCTCCTAAATAAGGATTCGGGCTTTCGCCAGATCCTTAATACGTCTGCAAGAATGCATTGCTTAGTCTAATATTGTAAGCAAATAATCTAAAGACAAATATAGCCGCCGGAATGTAGAGATTTTTTCGAAAAATGTTCTTGTTTTTTGCAATTAAAAATAAGGAGTTTTCTTTTGCTTCCATAAAATACAACACGCTGTCTACTGTTTATGGTAGGCTAGAGTGACTCTGTCTAGTTTCAACTTGCAGAAAATCTCCAAATAGCGTGTTCTCTTTGCTTACAGTAATATATTATATAATAATAATATATAATGAGAAACTTTCAAAAATATGTATAACATAATTTAAAACATTCTCCATTGTGCTGGTAAGTAAGTTATCTTTTTCGTAACTTATCATCAAAATTTATTGCAGGGCAAAAAAAAAGATTAAATAATAATTTGGGAAAATTAGATATTTATTAAATATTTTAAAAATATTTCTGAAAATACGGATACGTTTATTTAAAATGAATGTTTTTTCATAAGGTTCTTCTAAACAAAAAAAAACGTACACAATTCTTTAGATAGGGTTTAGAAATATTTGATAAATATCTACTTTTCCAATTTATTATTTTATTATTTTATACACTGTATTACATTTTGATGGTGAGTTCCGAAAAAGATAACTTTCTTATCAGCACAAAGGAGGATATTATATTATATTTTCATTCTGTGTATTTAAAAAAATCATCGGATACATACATTTTGCTGTAACGAAAGAGTTGGAAAAATTTCAATATTATTTTGTGTCACAAAAATATTTTTGTAAAATATATGAAACATATAATCATGCAGTTTCTATGTAATTTCCTAAAAATATATATTTATTGAACTTTTATTCTGATGTGCCTACAGATAAGATGTTTTCAAATTTTTCCAACTTTTTTATTACACCTTCAAGTTCTTGAAATTCGAAAACAAATTTTTTAAACAGAAATTTTTTTATCTCTGGTGTAATCAAAATTAAGAGAATTTATTCAGTCATAATAAAAGAGGTGGTCTAAAACGTTTGCACGGCAGAGTATATAAAAACTCGTAACCTCCATTAGTCGAGATCCATTGATGTAGAAATTATTCTTGTCGAGACTCATGGTGTAGATTTTCTTATTTTATAAATTTAGGGTGACCTCTTTTTTAAACGTAATCGAACTAAAAAAGTAGATTAATACTTTTAGTGATCGCCGATAATTATTTCGATTTTTGTCTTTTCACTTTTACTTTTAACAACAGCTGTTATTTTGTAATGAGTTTTTACCATGCATAATGCGTACAATTTTTTTCTCATAATAAAATAAAATGAATTACAATTTAATAATTTTCAAAATGTTTCCGATGTTGTGGAATAATTATCTGACTTCAATTCTCAAAATTGTATGTGAATATATTTTAAGTTTTTATGTAATTAGTTTAAAAGATTAGTAATACTTTAAATTTTCAGACAAATGAAAGGCAACAATTATTTTAATGTTTCAATGGAAATAATTATTTATTGCCTTTTATGTTGTGAACCGATTAATTAACTATTGACTGATTATTTTTTAAAATAAAATTACAAAAAAATTAAATTTAAATTGTTTTCAATAAAGTAACATAAATAATTTTTTTAATTATGTATGAGTGAAGAGGATTTTTTTTCTTAAGAAAACTGAATTTTTGTATTTTTCTTGGAAATGGTGCAAGTTATTTAGCCAGCATAAAACTCACAAGGTGGGAAAAAGCTACCACAGGGTTCGTATCTAGCCCCTCAAGGCCCTCCCTTTATCAAAATGTCTAAGCGCGTCCGAATTTTGAGGCCGCACGGATGAATATTTTTGTCTAATTATTTGCATACCTTATCTAAATAACCATATCTCAAATCAAGCAGAGCCGGTTTTTCGACTAAATATTTATATTTTGTGTAATAATCAAAAACGTAGAGAACAATAGAGAAAAATAGCAGTGACACTCAGTGATAGCTATACATGCATGTCCACAGCGACCCTGCTCACCCGCGTGAAACTCAAGTCAGAAGACTCCCCGCCGGGTAATGAATGACACGGAACGAATGAATGCCGGGCATTGTAACGAGATTTCGGCCAGTTAGAAAAAAACTGACATTACGATATCATTGATTAATTTAATTCAAATAAACATAGTTAATTGATTTTAATAGTTACAATAAATTGGAAAAAAGATTCATGAATATCGGTTAATATTTGCAGTAATAACGTGGTAGTTTGTAAAAAAACGAATATTCTCTTTTGAATTTGTAGGCCACGCCGAAAATGCATATACAGCTAAGGGGCTATCCATATACCATGT
>NC_046661.1:3477848-3483702 GCF_010883055.1 Belonocnema kinseyi | reverse complement strand
CGAGCTAAAATCCACGTGGACATACATTTCCCTAAATATGTGGAAAATATACTGAAATGAGACAAGGTATACTCTAGGTATACACCAATTGTTGTATTGTGCTCACGCACAATATAATTTTTGTTTGCTTGCACTACTTTTTCTTTCAAATTCAAATCATGTTTAACCTCACGTTCCTAAGCTAACTCGAATTTTTTCAGCCAATTCATCGCTCCTTTTGGACTTTTTATAGTCCGGGAGCTCGTGACAATTCTATGGACGTCATTTTAGTACTCACTAAAATTTCAGATTCTTTGGTTTTCATAGTCAACAGTTTGAAATTCGTTGACAGATTAACAGCTGTTGGTGTATTTTGCAACAATTTATCGTTAAACTTGTAAAAAATTTGAGTGAAAAAACGTCATTTTAGTACTCTTCAAACGCCCGGGGAATGATTGTTTGGATGCTAAAAACTAACAATAAGTTTGACTGGCAACTCCTGAGTGGTCCTAAAGTTAACTGGCAGACTGTCAAACATGTAAAAAATTCGAGTGAAAAAACGTCATTTTAGTACTCTGCAAACCCACGGGGAATGATTGTTTGGACGCTAAAAACTAACAATAAGTTTGACTGGCAGCTTCTGAGTGGTGCCAAAATTAACTAAAAAACTGTCAAACATGTCAAAAATTCTAGTGAAAAAACGTGATTTTACTACTCTTGAAACCCATTGAGGATGATTGTTTTGGTGCAAACAACTAACAAAGAATTTGACTGTCAGCTCCTGAGTGGTGCCAAAGTTAACTGACAAACTGTCAAACTTGTCAAAAATTCGAGTGAAAAAACGTCATTTTAGTACTCTTCAAACCCATTGAAGATGATTGTTTTGGTGCAAACAACTAACAAAGAATTTGACTGTAAGCTCCTGAGTGGTGCCAAAGTTAACTGACAAACTGTCAAACTTGTCAAAAATTCGAGTGAAAAAACGTCATTTTAGTACTCTTCAAACCCATCGAAGATGATTGTTTTGGTGCAAACAACTAACAAAGAATTTGACTGGCAGCTCCTGAATGGTGCCAAAGTTAACAGGCAAACTGTCAAACATGTTAAATTTCGAGTGAAAAAACGTCATTTTAGTACTCTTCAAACCCACTGAGGATGATTGTTTTTGTGCTAAAAACTAACAATAAGTTTGACTGGCAGCTCATAAGTGGTGCCAAAGTTGAGTGGTAAACTGTCAAATATGTCAAAAGTTCGAGTGAAAAAACGTCATTTTAGTACTCTTCAAACCCATTGAGGATAATTGTTTTGGTGCAAACAACTAACAAAGAATTTGACTGGCAGGTCCTGAGTGGTGCCAAAATTAACTGGGAAACTTTCAAACATGTATAAAATTCGAGTGAAAAGACATCATTTTAGTACTCTTCAAACCCATCGAGGATGATTGTTTTGGTGCAAACAACTAACAAAGAATTTGACTGGCAGCTCCTGAGTAGAACCAATGTTGACTGACATTTTAATTAGCAACCGGATGAAAGTTTTGTCCTTTTCATCAACTAAAATTTTAATCTATAGCATACTTCTATAAAAATAATATGTATATAAAAAAAACTACGAAAATCTCACTTTTTATGCAAATTCACAGCTTCCAACAATGGGTTTCAAGAGTACTAAAATCACGTTTCTTGACTTGAATTTTTGGCATGTTTGGCAGCCTGCCAGTCAAGTTTGGCACCGCTCAGGAGCTGCCAGTCAAATTCTTTGTTAGTTGTTTGCACCAAAACAATCATCTTCAATGGGTTTGAAGAGTACTAAAATGATGTTTTTTCACTCGAATTTTTGACAAGTTTGACAGTTTGTCAGTTAACTTTGGCACCACTCAGGAGCTGACAGTCAAATTCTTTGTTAGTTGTTTGCACCAAAACAATTATCCTCAATGGGTTTGAAGAGTACTAAAATAACGTTTTTTCACTCGAACTTTTGACATGTTTGACAGTTTCCCACTCAACTTTGGCACCACTTATGAGCTGCCAGTCAAACTTATTGTTAGTTGTTCGCACCAAAACAATCATCCTCAATGGGTTTCAAGAGTACTGAAATCACGTTTTTTCACTCGAATTTTTGACATGTTTGAAAGTTTCCCAGTTAACTTTGGCACCACTCAGGAGCTGCCAGTCAAATTCTTTGTTAGTTGTTTGCACCAAAACAATTATCCTCAATGGGTTTGAAGAGTACTAAAATAACGTTTTTTCACTCGAACTTTTGACATGTTTGACAGTTTCCCACCCAACTTTGACACCACTCAGGAGCTAATAGTCAAATGCTTTGTTAGTTGTTTGCACCAAAACAATCATCCTCAATGGGTTTCAAGAGTAGTGAAATTAAGTTTTTTCACTCGAATTTTCGACATGTTTGACAGTTTCCCAGTTAACTTTGGCACCACTAAGGAGCTGCCAGTCAAACTTATTGTTAGTTTTTAACACCCAAACAATCATTCCCCGTGTGTTTGAAGAGTACTAAAATGACGCTTTTTCATTCGAATTTCCGACCAGTTTAACGATAAATTGTTGCAAAATGCACCAACAGCTGTTAGCGAGTCAACGAGTTTTGAACTATTGACATATGAAAACAAAAGAATTTGAAATTTTAGTAAGTACTCAAATGACGTCCATGGAATTGTCGCGATCTCTCGGGCAGTTTGAAGACTGATAATGTTTATATGTTCATAAAATACGTCCACTTGGACAAAGTAAAGGGCGGGGGGGGGGGGGGTATTTGTCCAAATTCCACGGATGTCCACGAGGGGGGAGGGGGTCACAAAGTGGTGAAAAAGGGTCCACGTGATATATGGATGGCCCCTAACATTGCGTGTTACTACTACTGTTCTTGCCTTTTTGATTATTGAACAAAATATAAGCACTTTATCAGAAAATTGGCTCTGCTTGCTTCAAGATATGGTTATTTAGATCAGGTATGCAAAAAATCAGACAAAAATATTCATCCACGTGGACTCAAAATTCAGACACGATTGTCATTTTCATATCCGTAATAACGACAAATTAAGACTTTCATTAATATGAGATAACGGTCTGTTACAATAACTGTCATTATAAAATTGCGGATTAATTTATTCTTCCTGTGCAGAATGAATTTATTCATATAATTACAAACAAATGAATAAAAGATTCAGGAAAATTGTTTAACCCCTTCAAGTACATCGTCAAAAAATACTATTTACTGCAATTATGAGGAAACAATTGTGAAAATACATAATAATTGTTTAATCAAGTCAGACTGAATTCCCTGAAAACGTCCATTATTCCTGCACACGTTAAAGAATTTGCCTGAATCTTTTTTTCCCTTGTTTGTAATGATATAAATTAATTGATTTTGCAAATCAAAAATAAATTAATCCACGATTTTATAATGACAGTTTTTGTAACAGACCGCATTCTCATAATAATGAAAGTGTAATTTTTTCGTTATGACGGATATCAGAATGACAATCGCGTCTGAATGTTGAGCCTGCACGGTTGAATATTTGTCTCTAATTTTTTATATACCTTATCCAAAGAACCATATCTTGAAGCAAGTAGAGTCATTTTTTTGATAAAATGTTTATATTTTGTTTAATAATCAAAGAAGGGGGAACTGTAGTACTACCACGTTCTTACTGCAAATATTAACCGATTTTCATGAATCTTTTTTTCAATTTATTGTAATTATATAAATTCATTATTTCGGTTAATTAGAATTGAATTAATCAACGATTTCATCATGTCAGTTTTTCTAAGTGGCCAAAATCTCATAACAATGCATGTATTCATTCGTTCCGTGTCATTGATTACTCGGCGGGGAGTCTGCTGACTTGAGTTTAACGAGGGTAAGCAGGCTCGCTGCGGACATGCATGCACAGCTCTCAATGAGCGTCACTGCTATTTTTCTCCATTTTGATTATTCAACAAAATATAAACATTTGATCGAAAAACTGGCTCTGCTTTATTTGAGATATGGTTAATTAAATGTGGTGTGCAAAAAATTAGACAAAATATTCAACCGTGCGGCTTCAAAATTCGGACGGTTGAATATTTTTGTCTAATTTTTGGCATACCTCATCCAAAAATGGATATCTCAAATAAAGCAGAGCCGGTTTTTCGATCAAATGTTTATATTTTGTTTAATAATCAAAATAGAGAACAATAGCACTGACACTCAATGAGAGCTGTAGATGCATGTCTGCAACGATCCTGCTCACCCTAGTCAAACTCCAGTCAGCCGACTTCCCGCAGGGTGATAATGACATAGAACGAATGAAGACCAGGCATTATTACGAGATTTGGACCAGTCATAGAAAAACAGGCATGATTAAATCTTTGATTAATTTAATTTCAATTAACAGAATTAATTAATTTATATAATTAAAAGAAATTTAAAAAAAAGATTCATGAAAATCGGTTAATATTTGTAGTAATAACGTAAATAATTTCCAAAGTAATTTTTTACGTAATCCGGGGTCAGAATTGGCCCATCACGTCAGGATTTTTAGATATTTGAGGTTATGTACCCAATAAATGGCGTTTTTGGCTACTTTTGAGGTTATGCACAGAAGACACAAAACATTTTCGGACTTTTTCTTTAGTTGTATCATATAGTACTGCTCTTTCTCTTTAATTTGAGAGTCGAAGAGTTCAATTACTATTTTTCTTTACCAAGTTACGTTAATTTGAAATTACGAGATATGTCCCATTATGTCTTGAGCATTTGCTTTAAATCCTTTGAGGCAGACATCAACAACCTCAAACACTTCCAAGTTCAAATTTTCAAGAGAAAGCACCCAGTAGAAAATGTCTGGCTCAAAGTATTTAAAGCAAATGCTCAAGACATATTGGGGCATATGTCATAATTTCAAATTGGCGTAACTTGGTAAAGAAAAATGGTAATTAAACTCTGCGACTCTCGAATTAAAGAAAAAGAGCAGTACTATATGATACAACTAAAGAAAAAATCCCCAACTAATTTGTGTCTTCTTTACATAACCTCAAAAGTAGCCAAAAACTCCATTTTTTGCGTACATAACCGCAAATATTTTAAAATCCTGACGTAAGGGGCCAATTCTGACCCCGGATTCGGATTCTACGTAAAAAATGACTTTGCAAATGGCCCTCCACTTTTCCACAACAAAACCATGTTGGCCTGTGTAATTTATAGCTTATAAATTATAGTTATTTCCTGCAGAATATTGAGTACTTTGTGAAAAAATGAGTATTCGGTTCTGAATTTGTAGGCCGCAGGGTTGAATTTTTTTTATTTCTGGCGTACGTCATCTACATGCTCATATCTTGAAGCACGTAAAGCCGATTTTTCAATGAAATCATAACATTTTAGATTGTGCGTGCCGAAACGGCATATTCAGCTAACACTGCACTTTACTACTACTGTTCTTCCCTTTTTTATTATTAAACAAAATATAAACATTTTATCTCTGCTGGCTTCGAGATATGGCTATGGCCAGATTAAGGGGGGGGGGGCTGTAGGGGCTGTAGCCCGGGGCCCCGCTTTTGAAGGGGCCCCCAAATGCTTCCTCAACTTAAAAAAAATTTTATCTTAATATACAAATTTATTGTTTTATTTCTCTAATACTGGCAATATTCTTTTACTCTACTTATGCTGAACCTAAAGATCTAGAATGATAAATATTATGAATTATTTTTCTCTTTTGCTGCATGCTTCTTATCACCATAATGTTTATACCGATATAAGAGATATATCACAGTTTTCATAATAGTGACCGCGGAATACCGAGAAGCGCCTACTGCTAACATCAACACTCTGAATATTGAGATCATATATTTACAAATGCCGAGGTGAGAGCTTATGT
>NC_046661.1:3474761-3477748 GCF_010883055.1 Belonocnema kinseyi | reverse complement strand
CGCAAAAGCGCGAAAAAATTTGTTTTTTACTTAGATGTATATATAATATGTGCAATAATAAATATCATTTTTCAAATTTGAAAAAAAAAACGAAAGATTTATCTAATTATTTTAATGAATCTAATTTTTTCACCATTTATTGTATTGTATGTCTTTTATCATCAGAGATTTTCTCTGGGGGCCCCAAAACTGTACAGCCCTGGGCCTCGAGCAGCCTTAATCCGGCACTGGATATGGCTATGTAGATGAGGTATGCAAAAAGTTAGACGTGGCAGCCATTCTGATATCCGTAATAAAAAGTGAATAAAAGATTAAGGAAAATTGATTAACGTGTGCAAGAATAATGGACGTCTTTAAGAAATTTAGTCTGTAACGATTATTATTTATTTTCTCAATCGTTTCCCCCTGTAGGTCGTAGGAATCATGAAAGGTTATTTTCCTCAGGATATGTAGTACATTAATAAAAATCATTTGATTAAACAATTTGTTTCCCATACATCATAAAAAATACTATTTACTGCTATTGCTTACACAAACGAATCCTACGACTTACAGGGGGAAACAATTGCGAAAATAAATAATGATTGTAACAAGTCAGACTGAATTCACTAAAGACGTCCATTATTCCTAAACACTTTAAACAATTTTCCTGAATATTTTATTCACTTGTTTGTAATTATATAAATTAATTAAATCTGCACATAAAAAATAAATTAATCCACGATTTAAGAATGAAAGTTTTTATAACAGACCGTTATCTCGTAATAATGAAAGTGTCATTTTTTCGTTATTTCGGATATCTAAATAACCATATCTTGGAGCAAGCAGAGATATTTTTTCAATAAAATGTTCATGTTTTTTTTAATAATAAAAAAGGCGAGAAGAGTAGAAATAACGCGCAGTGTTGGCAAAATATGCCGTTTGATCTAGCTATTAATTTCAATCTAGATGCTCGTATAAACTAGATTATAATCTATAATGTAATGATTTAATTTAAAAATCGGCGCTGTGTGCTTCAAGATATGAGAATGTAGATGAGGTATGCAAGAAATGTGTTAAAAATATTCAACCGTGCGGCCTATAAATTTATAACCAATTACTCGTTTTTTTTACAAAGTACTAATTATCCTGCAGAAAATAACTTAATATATAATACTAACTTAGTAAGATATAAAATAATAACAAAAGTCAGACCTATGCATAAAATACCTGGAAACACGGTACCTATAAATTAAGGATCACGTATTTGGAAACAATTCTAAAAAATACCGTCTATAGCTTGAATTTATTAACAAACTAAGGTGTAAATGCACGGAATATAAAGATTTACGTAATTACCGCAAATAAAAAAACGATTTTCATGAATTTTTTTCAATTTCTTGTAAATATATAAATTAATTCTTTAAATTGAAATTAAATTAATCAATGAATTCATAATGTCAGTTTTTCTAAATGGCCGAAATCTCATAATAATGCCCTCTATTCGTTCGTTCCGTGTGACTCATCACCCTGTGGGGAGTCTCCTGACTGGAGTTTGACAAGAATAAGCATGATAGCTGCGGACTTCTATGTACAGCTATCACTGAGCGTCACTGATATTTTTCTTTATTATTTTTCTATGTTTTGGATTATTACGCAAAATATTAACATTTTATCGAAAAACCGGCTCTCTTTGATTTGAGATTTGGTTATTTAGATAAGGCATGCAAAAAATCAGACAAAAATATTCAACCGTGTGGCCTCAAAATTCGGACGCGATTAGACATTATGATAAAGGGCCTGAACCCTGCCGTCGGGGGGCCTATTATTTCGGCCGAGTCGAGCGTTGGGGATGCAGTCTTCTTCAACAAGACGAAAGATTAGCATTGCGAACCCTACGCAGTACCCACCATCACGATACATTAGAAAGCAAAAGAGAGACACTAGGAAAAAAGTTCAATCTCTAGCAGCCCTCTTACTTCTGCAATCGCGGTTGCTACATAGGTGTATGAGACCTTTATTGTTCCCATTTTTTTTAAATTAGAATTTCCTCCACACTCATCGCAAAATTGAGTTTTTTTGTAGAAATACCTAATATAAACAGCCGAGAATAATCGGCCCTTTTCCGGGCCCACAAATTCTTCTAACGAAGGAATAATTAATTGTTTGAATACGTATAATGAATTATTAAAATAAAGAAATTGATTATTCTTCAGTTACAAATAATTTAAGTATTAACAGGAAAAAAAGGAATTTTCAACAAACAAAAATAAATTGCAAACAAAAAATTGTTTTAGTTTTCATAAGTGATGAATTTTCAACCAAACTGTTCAATGTTCAATCTAAAAACATGACGATGACCCAAACTATGTAGTCCTGCACTGTTTCTCTCTTCCTGGAATTGCCTTTTCTTTTCCTAATGTATCGCCATGGTTGGTACTGCGTAGGGTTCGCAGTGCAAACCTTGAGCCTTGTTGAAGAAGATTGTACTGCCAACACTCGACGCGGCCGAAACAATAGGCCCCATGACGGCAGGTTTAAGGGGCTGGGTGCGTCCACATCTTCTGAGTTTACGTGTTTTTATAACCAATTGAAAAAAAAATTGTTCGTTAAGAAAAATGAAAAAAAAAACGAGTTCAGAGCGGTAAGAAAACATTTTCATTTAAAGGGTTTAACTCCATATGAGATAAAAAATGAATTGGACTCAGTTCATGGCACATCTGCCCCTGCCTTAGCAACGGTTTATAACTGGGTAAATGAATTCAAGCGTGGTCGTACATCAATAAGTGACGAACCACGTTCAGGAAGGCCCGTAGAAGCAAGTACTCCCGAAATCATCAATAAAATCCACGATATGGTGTTGAAGGATAGAAGATTAAAAGTGCGTGAGTCAGCTGAGGCTACAGGGATATCTATAGGTGCAGTTGTTTCAATTCTACATGAAAAATTAGGCATGAAAAATCTATCGGCAAGATGGGTGCCGCGTTTGCTCTCAGCTGAGAATAAAC
>NC_046661.1:3466113-3474661 GCF_010883055.1 Belonocnema kinseyi | reverse complement strand
GACCAAGTGTATAGAGCTCCAAGGAGATTATGTTGAAAAATAAAAAAAAGTTTACCCAAAAAAAATTGTTTTTATACTTCATTCTAAGGACTTATTGAACTAACCTCGTATATAATTATTATTATTACACCATTAAGCCATTTACCTTTCGGGGTAGGCGTGACTCACTCGGTAGAGGAAAGGAGTAGTGTGGAAGGGATAGAGATTTTTCAGATTGATCCAGATTTCTCGTGCTATTTAAGTAAGTAACACGTTCGTTCCGCAACACTGCTCCGACCCAGGTTGCTGATCAATCTTTCTAGCAATCACCCCAAGCGAAGAACCTCACGAAGTCGTTATGTAAGGTTCCCCACTTGGGTCCATTAGTGGCCAAGGTCTTTTGTTTCAGGCGTCATTCACTCTACTGACACTCTTTTTATTAACTATTTGCCGCCATACTTTCCTGTCCTGGCATACTTTTCTAGCTTCTTTTATGTCCATGCATTTTTTCATGCAGACTCTCGTGTTTCTGTAACTTCTTATGTCTCTTCTAACTAGGGTCTCATTCACACATTGTAACCATTCTTTCCGCGGTATACCTCTGGGCAGGCTGCCATTTAGTTTACCTTGATACACTTGTTTCGTTAGTCGTTCATTTGGTATTCTCTTAACATGTCCGAACCATCTTAACCGATTTCTTTCCCACGTGTCTATGAGCGTCTCTTCCGAACCACATTCTTTAAGAACTATCTCGTTACTCACTTTTTCCATCAGAGTTTTCCCGCATATAATGCGTAAGAATCTCATGTGAATCGCATTAATTTTACTCTTATCTTTGTCTTGATAAGTCCATGTCTCGCTACTGTATAATACAGTCGGTACAAATATAGAATTATGCATTGCCATTTTAGCTTTATTTAGTATATTTTTACTTCTGATAAGGGGACCTGCTCTACCTATAACCTTCTTGCCTTCGTTTATGCGTCTATCTAGTTTCTCATCTATCTTCCCGTCCCTGGTAAATAAGCTACCAAGGCATACGAAATTATCAACTTCTTCAATTCTCTCACCATTTAGTAACATATTGCATAGTGTTTTGTCACTCTTTCCTTCGAACACCATAGTTATTGCTTTATTTGCGTTAATTTTGCGGCTCATGCTCTTCATGTTTGCATTCAGATTATTCAACATTCTTTGTAAGTCTTCGATTGACTCTGCCATAACAACCTTATCATCTGCAAACGCTAACCCACGCACCCTTACTGTTTCGAGATCCACACCCTCTTCGTCGAAAAGAGCCATTCTTCAACACTTGTCCATAAATAATATAAATAACCACGAAGACATAACGCACCCTTGTCTAACTCCTTGAATAATATCGAAACAGTCACTCAATTAATTAATATTGTTTTTATAGCTTATAGGAGTCATCCATTGACTCCATACTCCTTCAGGACTTCCCAAAGTTTACTTCTATCTACCTTGTCAAAAGCTTTTTCTCGGTCAACAAATGCAAAGAAAACTTTTTTCCTACTTTCAAATCTTTTTCTGTAATTTGCTTTAAGTTAAATATTTGATCCGCACATGACCTTCCTGGCATTAACCCACTTTGGATTTCCCAAATCTTTGCTTCTGTTATTTCATTACCCTATGAATAAGTATTTTTGCGTATATTTTACTTACGGTACTTAATAAGCTAATCCCCCTGTAATTATTGGAGTTGTTTTAATCTACCTTCCTTTTGTATATTGCTACGATAATCGCTTTATTCCAATCGTCTGGGACGTCTCCCACCTCGAAATATAAATTTATCAATTCGTACATTCTATGTGGTTTGTACTCGCCACCGTGTTTAAGCATTACAGCGGTAATACAGTCTACCCCGACAGCTTTACCGTTTTTCAAGTTCTTAATTGTATCCCTAACCTCAGTGACACAGACTTTCTCAATTGAGTTTTCTTACGCATCGTGTTCAACATCGCAGTTGTGGTGTTCTATAGCTTCATCTTCGAATTGTCTTCTATAATAGTCTCTGAAAGCCTCTAGTATTCCGCCTGCATCATATACCATTTCCCCCCTACTATTGCTCATGTTGACAAATTCTGTACTTTTTTTTCCTTTCATTTTTTATAAAACAGTTTCTTTCTTCCTTCAAAGTCGTTTTGTATTTTCTTCTCTTCTTCTTCTCTATTTGTATCTTAATTTTCCTTAACTAATCGTTTAAGTATCCTGTTTTCGTGCCTATAATCATTTCTACGTCTATTTATTTCCTCATTGCTAAGCCCTGCAATGTTCAAAGTTCTCCTGTATGCTTCTCTCTTACTTTATGGGCAGCCTGAATTTCATCATTCCACCACGCATCACCAGACTTTCTTCCGACAACTGCGGTAACATACACTTCGATCGAATATCTAACAATGATGTCCCGTAACTTTGTCCAGGCGCCCTCTATATTTTTGTTTTTTATACGGTCCTCCCATGTTGCCCCATCTATGCGTTTGATTATCTTATTTTGCAAATCTATTCACACATCCAGTTTCTGTAGGTTCTCAATTTTGATTCGCGTTTGTATTATTATCTTGGTTCTCTCTTTTCTCCATCCCCGACCTAAGGTAACACAGCCACACAATAAAAAAGAAGTGTGCGGATCTGGTAACAAGACACTCGAAACTAACCTAGAAATAAATCTAACCTGGCCTAACCTAACCTAACCTCACGAAACACAATTAAACTGATTGTGTTGTCCCGTTGTGTTTGGGTACCGTTTGAATCAGCTTAGGCTTAACTTGCAAAGAGGTCAATCCTATCCTAACCTAAAGAAACCTGACCTAACCTAACACGTGTGGTTGAATTTCATTCGGCTAGGTTAGGTTAGGTCAGGTTTTGTTAGGTTAGGGTAGGTTGAACCTCTATGTAGGTTAAGCCGAAACTGAATGAAACGGTACCGCAAACACAACGGGACAACAAAATGAGTTTAATTGCGTTACGTGAAGTTAAGTTAGGTTAGGTCAGGTTTTTTAAGGTAAGGACAGGTTTGACCTCTTTGCAGGTTAAGCTCAAGCTGATTCAAACGGTACCGCAAACACAACGGAACAACACAATCAGTTTAATTGTGTTTCGTGAGGTTAGGTTAGGTTAGGCTGGGTTAGATTTATTTATAGTTTAGGCTCGAGTTGACCCATTCGATGTATCACACATTTGCTACTGGGAAAATATGCTTCCAGAGCTTTACGTGTAGTTCAATAAATTTCTGCTAATTCAGGTTAGGTGAGGTGAGGTTCTGTTGGGTAAAGTTATGTTAAGTAAGTTGATATCAGGCAAGGGTTGATCCTTCACAGTTGTCGACATGTTTATGAAGTGAAAATTTGTATCACTGGCATTTTTTTGAAATTTATTTGCCTCAGTGCATGATTTTTCGTCATTTTTAGAGGTTATGGCTCAAACATGACGCGATGGGGCGTACATGTGACCAGGTGTACATGTGCATCATTTTATGCCTAAACCAAGTATTTGTAATAAACAGACCCCTTTCTAAGCATAGACCAACTGATTTATCTCCGTTATCGTTCGTTCTTGGATCCCCAAAATTACCTAGTACTCTTTCTGTATCCTGATGTTTGATGCCCACTCTTCCGATAATGTCTCCTAGTGCATTATTCTTTCCCCATCATCGTAAATATTTATTGTTTCATTTAGAGTGTCCCAGAAGGCGTCTTTTACTTCTCTCGGATCACTATCTACTGGCACGTAGCATGCTATGATACATAATCTTCCGATTCCTACTTTAATTCTAGCCCAGAGCAGTCTGGAAGATATGAAATCATGGTCTCCGAGATGCTTCGGTCTCCGGAAGCCTGTCTGAATCTTGCAATGAAAGCTTCCGAAATTTGCATGGCAAGATTTAGGTAAACTTGCTGCAATCTCTTGTGCTATTTGGACAAAGACCCCACTGAGTCCCCCTTTGGTTCCTTCTTTAAAAAACTCAAAAAACAGCAAGATCAACTTTCAAATGGTAATACGATCACGGAGTAATCGCAGTACTTTTTCTTGCAGCGTTAAAAACTTAAAAAAATAAAGTACCCTAGCTTCTCGTGGGAACAACAATGATGACACCAAACACAGTTGTAGTAAGTGCGGTTCAAAACAACAGAACGCACAGGGCTCCCGACAATGGGTTGGCCAATAATGCCGACCAATCTAGAGCTGGGGGAGCCAATGAAAATGGATTCATTGCGATGGATTGGCAGGATCTCGCGACCTTTGGGTGGACAGAGCGACTGAATCACGACTTACCGCGGGCAGTCATCCAATAGAGGAAGAGCGATGTTTTATGACCCGGAGAAACATCAACACCAAGGTTTCTCTCAAGCCTAAAGATCTGGCTGAAATGGATGACGAACTTTGTGGGCATTTTTTGGAGAATCCGACCTCTGGGCTATCAATTATTGTGTGTATAATCCAACGAGAATTTTGGCCGATGCGAACCGTAAAACAAAACCAACGGCTGAAGATAAGACCAAAAGACGAATGCATCAACTTGCCATGAAGATAGGCTGGGCAAGCCAGTACGTGTCCCGCATTCAGTGTGTGATTGACTACATCACATCTGGCAGGAATTTTACCGTCAAGGTTCGAAAGTTCGCGCGTGAATTGCGGACCCGTTATCACACACTAAACAAGTCAAAGCTGCTGACCATCAGGCAGCATATTGTTGAGAGAATGCGGATACTATCTGACGCTAAGAGAAGTCTAGAGCGGAGGGGGAGGTGGGTCAGAGAAAATCAACAGTTTTTCTTTGACCCATCTCGACTCTTCCAAGACCCTCCAGTTACTGTCGAACACCCACCCAAATCAGAGGAGGTCGAAGTATTTTGGAGAGAAGTCTACGAAGTGCAGCATAGACTGAACGAAAACTAAGAAAATATAAACAGCTTCAAGGAGCTATGTGATGCCTTCATAGTACCTGATAAAGAACGCCCACCTATCACTAAGTAGGAGGTGAAAAAAGTATTAAGAGGGATGAAGAAATATTCCGCACCGGGACCAGATTGTAACAAAACCTTCTGACGGAAGAAGTTTTCTTCAACCAATCAGCATTGGGCTCGTATTTTCACCTCATATTTAAAGTTGGAAGAGCCGATACCGGAGTGTTTGGTGGAAGGGCGCACAATACTCCTGCCGAAAATAGGCAACTTAGCTGTACCGAAGAATTACATGCCAATCACTTGTCTGGACTAACTTTATAAGGTATTCACAGCTATCCTAAATGATAGGATTGTTCAGCCAATTGAACCTGTGTGGCAAGAAATGTATGAACAACGAGGCACTAAGAAAAGCGTAGCGAGATTTCGGGAGAACCTGCTCATCGATATATGTGTCTGCAAAGATACAGCATTCTACCAGCGTGACCTATGGATGGCTTGGATAGCTTATCGGAAAGCTTTCGATTCGACTTCCCATAGACTTATCATGTGTCTTTTGGAAATCTCAAAGGTTTATCTGCAAATAGTTAGGTGCATAGAGTGATTGATTCCGCTTTGGAAAACAAGATTTACTATCTTATCTGAAAAAATCGTGTGACCTTACATTATTGCCATCATCTCTCGCACTTCGCCATTCCGACGGGTACTTGTGCGGCAAACCTGCAGATCGAAAGTACAAGGTCACTCATGTATTTTATATGGACGATCTTAACATCTATGCTTAAAACAAAGAGCAACTACATCTAGTTACAGGGATTGTCAAACGATATACTAATGAAATTGGAATGAAATTTGGGTTAGACAAATGCGCCAAGGAACAAAGTATCTGCATCGAACATGCTTGCTGTCCCGATAGTACTCTATTCATTTGGAGTAGTTCCATGGACGTAAAACGAGCTCAGATCCCTTGATATCGGGACAAGAAAGGTTATGCACATAAACAAAAGCATGCATCTTAAGTCTTCCGTTCCGCGAATGCACATCTCACGCCGTCAATGTGATCGCTGAATATTGAGTCTTGAATGTCTTCACAACAGGATTATTCTGGGTACAGCACATAGAGTTGCAAATGGAAGAGGCCCTCTTCTTAAAATGGTCAGGAATCACGAAGAAGTGGGCAAAGGAGCGTTTCTGTAGAAAGCAGCGGAGGAGGCTGCTGAAACACTCGGATTTAACTTTATTATTAGGGGTGAGAAAAATGCATCAAATGTTATCTATTTCGAGTACTCACTCCTGAAAACCCGGATTAAGAAAGCACAAGAGAAAAACTTTCGTGAGCAGCTCCTCGATAAGAGGATGCACGGTATCTTCCACAGCAATCTGAAGGATCAGTTACTCTTACGGCAATAACCTTAATATCGCTCCTCTAAATGCTCTTAGGGAAATCAAGTCAATTTTCGAGAATGGGAAGTGCCGCATATACTGGAACTTTATACTCTCGACAATTGTTTCTGTTGCTCATTCGAGGCCTGACATGGGTCTTTTTGACTTCGTGAAGTGAACCATGTTCGTTTCGGCACCAGCTGCAAGAACATCATAGCCAAGGAGAATGAAAAGAAAGAGAGGCATCGATACCTTATAAGGAAGTTGCAATGATTGTGCCCGGAATATTCTGTTAAATTGATCGTCCTTATCATCCGCGCTCTTGGAGGTGCCAAGCTTTCACTTGCTAATGGCCTAAAAAGCATCCCTGAGTGTCAACAATATGCTAAAACACTTGCGGGAAAAATGCAGAAGGCGGTTATCCTTGGGTCGCTCCGTGTTCTTAGGGTGCACGAGGCTTTTGCTGGATCGTCGTATTGATTCCGTTACAGACTGTAACCATCTATCCGACGGTCCTGAGACGTGGTTGTGGCTGAAATTTTACAGCGATTTCGCTGAGAGCGGGTGCAATTTTCCAGATTAGCACCCACTCCCGGCGAAATCCTGCGGTTGTCCTTATGACAAATTTTCAATTATATATATATATAATAAAATAATAATATAATGTAAAATCTTGCAATGTACGATATCACGATTTTATGTTATTATAATGTGATAATTACGATATATAGCGCAGGAATTACGGTACATATTGCAATGCATGCGATATCGTTTTCTCCGAGTAGAGATATTGGTCTTTCAAAATATACTTTAATATTTTGAGTCGTTTACTCAAGAATTTGTAATCGACGATAGTTTGTTTGTTACACTGAAACCCCGCTTGAGTTAACGCCCGGATGAGTTCACTCTCCTTTAAGTTCACGCGTTACTTTTCGTTTTCACCTTCCCAACATGATTTATCTGAAATTTTGATTAACTTATACATGGAACATTTACTATCTAAAAAATGATAACCTAAAAGTTAGATTAGAATTCATATTTCATTTTTGATCGTCTATAATTAATACTTTTGCACATTTTAAGCCAAACATTTTCCTATATGCATTAACTAAAGTTCATTCGAGCTTATGGTGTGTTGAAACGTTTATGATATAGTAAAATAATTGTTTTCTTGACAACCCAGAGGGGACAAAGTTTGGCGACGTCTTTACGACATCGTGACGACATATTTAAGACATCTTTACGACAATCTATGTCCATGTCGTTGTCCATGTCACTTAGTTTCAGAAAAATATTAATTTTTTGTATTCACTTATTGTTCTGAACTAGTAAAAACAGTTCTAAAGTTGGTTATAGGTCCAATTCAAAATGCAACTTGAAAATGCTACCTGGTTTCACAAGGTCACGTCAGTCAACAGTTTTTAACTTACTAGGCAGTCTGATAAGTCCCTGAAAAATGAATCACGGAGACGTTTTTTTGGCCAAAGTCGGTTTTATTTTTCAACATACTCTCCCTTTAGGTCGATACAGCGAGTCCAACGATTTTCTAATTTTTTGATACCGTCCGAAAAGTACTCGATCGGAAGGTCTCCAAAATACGCCTCAGTTTCAGCTATGAGCTCTTCATTTGAGTAAAAACGCTTACCGGTGAGCAATCTCTTCAGGTTAGGGAACAAGTAATAGTCGCTGGGGGCCATGTCTGGTGAATACTGTGGCTGACGAACCAATTCGAAGCCGATTTCATGCAATTTTGATTGTGCAACTAAGCATGAATGAACAGGGGCATTGTCGTGTTGATAAAGCGGTTTTTTCTTCTTCAAATGCGGTCGTTTTTCATCGATTTCGATTTTCAATCGGTCTAATAATGATGAATAGTATGCTCCGGTTATGGTTTTACCTTTTTCAAGATAGTTCACGAATATTATGCCATGTGCATCCCAAAATACGGAGGCCATAACCTTTCCGACCCATTGTTGCGTTTTTGGACGCTTCGGAGAACTTTGGTCCGGTGGAACCCACTGTTTTGCCTGTTGCGTTGACTCAGGAATGTAGTAGTGGATCCAGGTTTCATCCATGGTTATGAATCGGCGCAAAAACTCGGTCGGCTTACGCGAAAGTAATGCCAAGTTCTGCTGGAAAGTTGTCACACGAATTCGTTTTTTGTCCACTGTGAGCAAACGCGGCACCCATCGCGCGCAGAGCTTCTTCATGCCCAAAACTGAATGCACGAAATTGCCCACACGTTCCAATGATATGCCTACAGC
>NC_046661.1:3456216-3466013 GCF_010883055.1 Belonocnema kinseyi | reverse complement strand
GAAACTCGGTAAACCACTTATGAATCGTTCCAATCGACGGTGCAGAATCCGGGTAATACTTATCCAGCTTGGCCTTGGTCTCGGATATCGTTTTCTTGCGAATATAGTAGTGTTTGATCAAAACTCGAAACTCAGATTTTTGCATATTAAAAAAAACTCGGAGGTTAGTCGCTTCTCAGTGCTGTAACTTGTAAATGCGTAAATATAAATGGCTGAAGTTTTGACAGGCGTCATTTGGAGGATCAAGCTCGACGAAAATGGTTTACATTAGTGAATACTAATGCCATCTCTTAGAATTTTCAGGTACTTATCAGACTGCCTAGTATCTGCATTTCCCTATTCAAATTTAATTGCAGCCATTTCCCATTCACTACAATTAAGTAATGAAGAGCATAATCTGCATTATACAATTAATTGGACTTCATCAAACATCAATTGTTTGATGCAGATTCGTTTCTGTAAAAGGGAACCTGCACTTCTGCATTCAGTTTGACATCCTGCAAACTACATTTCATTGAGAACTTGAAACGATTCATGCGTTTCTTCTGTCAATCGTAAATCACGAATTGAACTTAATTAAGTTTTTTGAGGTTATGTTCTCCTATTCAAAACGTCTTAAAATTATAGAACGAGTACATCTTCGAATGTGGCTTAGCAGATTTAATTAAGTCCAAATAGCTAACAAAAACAATTGAAATGCAACTTTGTCAATCTGGAATTTTAAGATACACATTTCAAAGCGCTCCAGTTCAATCGTTTCTTTTTCCTAGGTTTTCTTTCAGATATCCCCACAAAAAGAAATCTGGTGAAATAAGATCTGGCGATCTTGTAGCCCAATTTATCGTACCGCCTCTACCAATCCAGCGACTATTGAAATCACGATCAAGAACTTTTCGTACTACCGCTGAATAGTGTGCTGGACGACCTTCTTGTTGAAACCACATGGTCTGCCGTATTTCTAAGCTCAAGACTTCAAGAAATATTGGCAGTTCACTTTCCAAAATGTCTTGATATTTTGGATCATTTCAGCTCCCTTTGTGTCGATTAAATTTTCCATGGTTTGTAAAAGACCACTAGTCATAGAATAATACATAACGAAAAAAGTTGGGATTTTGTTGTATTTGTTCACGCGCCCACTGACAAAAAGCTACCCGATTTTGGAAATCAATGCCTTAAAGTTCTTGATGTAAAGAGACATGATACGGATGAAATTGATTACGTTTCAAAATTTTCCAAACACTGCTCTGAGACATTCTGGAATCACGAGCAATTTCTCGTGTACTAACCTGAGGATTATAAGCCACTGCAGCCAATACAGCAATTTCATTATTTTCTCCAGTGATTGTTGTTGTACGGGTTTTTTTCTTAGGTTGAACACTTCCGTCGGTAGTAAATTTTGTAATAGTATGATAAAATGAAGCACGTGACATAATTCTATTTGGAAAACGTTGAGCGTAGAGATTGACAGCATTATCAAGATTTCTTCCAGCTTTTCCATACACCACAACCATTTCAATTTTTTCTCGTACGGTTTGATACTTCGTTGTGAAGAAGTATTCGTAATAATTTTTGATCTAACTACAATGTGTTTTGTCTTAAATGTATTTTTCCTAATTAACTGTATTTAAGGAAAGAAAAAAGTAAATACTTTCGTAATTTTTCGATAGCGTCCATTGACCTCAATCTACAATAATGCAAGAGCTCAAATTTAGGAATATTCAGGAAGCACTATTAATGTAAACGTATTAGTTAATAATTACTTCTCAGGAACGGACATACGTTTTGGCATGTTTATCAAAATAATAATTACGAAAGAGATCGGAAGCTCTATTTCCCTTAGTTTTGACTGACATAAAAAAGAAGGAGGTTCTACCTATGTTCGTCGCAACGTATTTTTTTTATGTGCGAGTTTTTATTGCACTCGTTCAAAGATTCTGTGGCGATTTGAAAAATTCTTTTTTTCTGTGGTCAGTCATTTTACAATGAAAATCGTGTATTTTTTATTGTTAATGTATTGCAGAATTGTCAGCGTGCATTCTCAGTAACAGTAAAATGAAGAAAAACGTAATTTCATCGATTACAACGCCATGTTTCGCGGAACGAGATAAACGTTTAAAACAAATCATACGAAATTCAATCCTAAGAATCTGAATATGCAATATAAAATAGGGTTTCCCATTTAAGATTTCAAACTTTCTTCCACCCCCAGGGGGCGATGTGGAGCAATCGATTTTAACATCAGTGTATGTACTCCTTAGAGTAATTAAATTTTGATTCATTACTTTTGTTCATAGAGTACCTATTTCTCGAGATATCTGAAAGCATCAAGTTAAAAAAATCACCCTGTATATGTCAATCAATCAAATTAGCATATGGAGGGGCTTTTCCCGTGGTCTGAACGATGGTGGGGGCCCTTCCCGAGTAAACCTAAGTGAGATGTTTTCGTTTCGGAGGAATAAACTTAAACGGGGTTTCAGTGTACTCTGAAAACCGTTCCACAATACGATCCGTTACACTGTAGAGGCGCAAAAATACTTCAATTAAAAAAAAAACATTTGACGAAAAAAATCTCTTCTGTTACGGCCGGTATAATTAAAATTAATATATCAAATATTACAATCTTGTAGCATTATAATGGATCTGGACAAAATCTGAATGTTTATAATATTATTAAGAGTTTATGGGTGAATGCCAAACCGTAATTCCCTGAGATTCACAAAATATAAATAAAAAATACTAAAAATTTTCTGTCACGAACCTTTCTTAGGCTACAAATTAAAAATTTTAAATGCTATTGTGACTATTCTGCGACCTTCTATAGGGAATTTTAAAGTAGAATCCGAATGTCAACAATTTAAAAGTTGATTTTGCCGTTTTTTCGAGTTTTCAAAAAAGGAACCGAATGAGGACCCAATGGGGGTCTTTACGGGTACTTTTCAGAGGCTTCATTCGGTCCCTTCGGTCCCCTAGGGCACCTTCTAAGAATAAAAAAAATATATTTTTAGGCAATTTTATAAATTACAATTAAGCGTCATGTCCAATAACTGAGTCGTCTTGGATTTTCGACTTGTTTTCCACTGTAACGAAAAATATTTGTTTTGATATCTACTTTAGAGCCAGATTTTACATGGATAGAAAAAGATAGAGATATTCAATCCTTCCCAAATGCACACTTTGCATCCCACAAACTCTATCCTTTTCTTTCCCCATCCTATCCGCCGCGTCTAATTACATCTATCTCTTTGTATCCTTGACTTTTTTCCTTACAGTCACAACTGTCTATCTTTTTCTATCGATGGTGTTCACAACTGTGTATCTTTCTCTATCATTGACTTTATCCCTTGTGGTCCCATGGGCCTATCTTTTTCTATCTTTGTGAGTTCACAAATACCTATCTTTATCTATCCCAGACTGTCAACTTTCAACGATATATCGTTTTAATTTCTATCCATTTGAATCCACTAAAAAATGTAGTATTCTTATGACTTTCAAAAATAATAATATATTTCGAATTTCAAACTCCCGAAAAATAGTATTAAACCAGGAAGGGTTTTATACCTAAAAACAAAATTCCCTAGCTTTATGTCTTACTATTCGAAGTTCGAACTCTGCAAATACGTCTAGCGAACCTCCAATTATATACGGTGCACATGATTTCACTCGTAACTAATTTTTACAGTCAACCACCTATTGGGAACCTGCCGGTACTAAGTCAGGGATGTACGTCAACTAGCGCGCGCCTCGCTAAGGATAGACGTAGATAAACGGGGGATTCTTTTGGACAGAACGACTTGTATTCGAAAAGATAGGGCTATCTCATATTTAAAAAAAGAGAGAAATGGATTCACTTGGATAAAAAGACTGGGATTCAAGACGATAGGGCTATCTTATATTTAAAAAAAGATAGAAATCGATTCTCTTGAATAGGAGAATACGGATTAAAAATTCATATAAAAAATACGGACAAAATTTAAGATTCCACAACGGATAGAGAAGGATAGATGTGGATAAGCTGTGGATTTATTTTGATAGGATGACTGAGATTTAAGAAACTAGGGCTACCTTATATTTCAGAAAAGATGATAATGGATTTACTTGGAAAGAAAAATAGGGATTAAAACATATAGACGAAATTTGTTATTGACCAACGTATAAAAAAGGATACAAGTAGAAAAGTGGAGGATTGATTTATATAGAAAGAGTGGGATGCAAGAAGATAGGGCTATCTTATATTTTAGAAAAAATAGAAAAAGATTTAATGAGATACAAATATAGGGATTGAAAAAGAAAGACAAGAGACAGACAAGACGGATAGAAAAATATAGGCGTAGATAAGCGAAGGATTTATTTAGAAAGAAACACTAGAATAGGGATTGGTAGTGGAAAGAAAAGGATACATGTGGATAAGTGTCGGATAGACATGGATAAAAAGATATACCCAAAATTTTCAAAAATAGAAATTCTAAAAATCTGAAAACTGTTCTGAGTTATTTTAGGCGAGCACGACAGCTATCCCTATAAACAGAACAACTTTATTATTTTTGAAATTCGCATTATACATAATTACTATATCTTAAATATATTAAAATATATAGTAAAATATATTGCAATATGTTGCGCATTATTATTTTAGTGAAAAGTTTATATGAGAAGAGTTCCCAAGAGCGAAGTTACATACGGTCCAGCATTGGCCCATAGTCGGCAAAAATATTGCCGAAGCTCGGCTGCCATAATCACGCCAATGACGGAATAATCACTATGGCCTGCACTTGGCAGCCAAGGTTTGGTTGCCATTATCGGTCCAACACTGGGTACCAGTATTGGATCAAACCTAGCTGCCATCTTTGCGCCATTGCCGGATTGATAAATATTGACAGCCAAGGTTTGGTTGCTATTGTCGGCCAAACATTGGGTACCCATATCAGACCAACCTGGATGCCGGAGTTAATTCAAAAACTGATCAAAAATCATTGAATTAAATAAATAACAGTTGATTGCAAGTACTTTGAATATGAATATTAATGGTCCTGTTGAGATTGAATACATATATTACATTTTGAACATTATATTACAAATAAAATTTCAAACGCTACGGGGATCCAACCTACATCTATATACCTAAATCTATCCTCTAGCAGTCGGGAGTGCTAACCACTACTCTAAAACGATAAGTTGAAACTCTGTGAAAAAGCCATCCTCATAAGCTACAGTTCAGAAAAGTTAAAGTACCGAATTTTAAGCTTCCTTTTTCTAATTATTTATTATTCTGCAACGTTATGTAAGTGTAAAATAGCCAATATAGGCTGGCAGCATTGAATCAACATTGGGCCAATTTACCTAAAATATGTTTTGCCGTGGTAAAAGTCACACTTGGCCTAGTAATGAGCCGTCACTAGGTCAGTATTTGGCTGATCCTCGTGAAACATGGTTCCCCGTACTAAAAGTGAGACTTGGCACAATAAAGTGCCGATACTGGGCCAAGCATCCGTAGAGGATCGGCAAATATAAATAGCCAATATAGGAGATCAGCACTCGCTCAACATTGGGCCGAATCGAATAAACCATGGTTTGCCCTGGTAAAAGTGACACTTGACCCAGTAATGTGCATTCACTGGGACAGGATTTGGCTGATCCTGATGCTCGGTGGAGGATCAGCAAATATAAATAGCAAATATAGGCTGCTAGTACTGGATCAACATTGGACCGATTTAAGTAAAGCACGGTTTGCCGAAGTAAAAGTGACGGCCCATTAATGTGCCGTCACAGGGCCGGCCTTTGGCTGATCTTCGTGAAACATGGTTCCCCGTACTGAAAGTGAGACTTGGCACATATAAGTGCCGAAACTGGGTCAAGAATCGGTGAAGGATCGGCAAATATAAATAGCCAATATATGCTGTCAGCACTGGCCCGACATTGGGCCGATTTAAATTAAACATAGTTTTCCGTGGTGAAAGTGACACTTGGACCAGTGATGTGCCGTGACTGGGCCACACTTTCGCTGATACCCATGATCCCCGTACTAAAAGTTATACTTGGCACAATAAAGTGTCGATACTGGGCGAAACATTGATGGAGGATCGGCAAATTTAACTATCTACTATAGGCTACCAATAAAATCTCAACACTGGGCTGATTAAAATATCGATATTGGCCCAATATCGTTAGTCGACGTTTGGCTGCCAAATTCGGACCAACACAGGGCCATGTATTCAGCTCCGGGATTTCGCACTTAGGTTGTAACACTCGCTAAAAAAAACACAGCACAAATTTTATTTTTTGAAAATAAGACAAATTATATTTTCTTGAGCTTTTTGTTTTTCTTTGTTTAAAAAAGGTTCGATTTTCGAATTCGCATAAGCAGAACAATATTATTTATATTTAGTACACCCACGCCTAATATAATTTTCTTTCTCGAAAAGAATTACAGTACTGGTCCTAAAAACGTTTTTTGGGTATTCTGGCTCAAAATTTAATTTGAAACAATAATTTTCGTAGCACAATAGAACATAAATCTATAAAAATTCTGCAAAACTTTAATGTTTTGAAAATCAACGATTCCGGTGCCAACTTCTTGGACATTTTAGCTTTACTCTAATTAATTTAGGTAGGGAAAACGTCCATAAAAAGTAGACAATGCAACCGAAAGTGGATAAGCATTAATTATAAAAAGATTATTTTTATTTTTATTTACAAAAAATATACTAACTTAACAATTATTTACATTAAATTAATTATTTTGCTTATCGGCGTGTGAGCAGAAGAACGTAGTGTCTGATTTTGATTTCATCAGAGCGAGATACGTCGTCTTTTGAAACAATAATCAAACACTTATTTCTTTCGCTCACCCGTCGATAGATTAGTATGTTTAATGAATGATGATCCTAGGTAGGTTGCATTATCTACCGTAAGGAGATTATTCCCCTACTTAATCTTCATCATTTTTTTCAACCATATAAGATAAAACTATTTTTGTACAATGTTTCAACAATAATTTTGCTTCAAACATACGTATTTTTGAATAATATTATCTATACAAATAATGAAAGAAAACAATTTATGAAACATTGAGGTTTCGTGTTTTGCAAATTTGATCTTGTTTCTCCTACATATTAAGAACTATAAATCTCACGTTCTTTTAAATACCCTGGCGGACCGAAGGAACCAAAAGGAGCCTCTACAAAGTACCAGTAAAGACCCCATTGGGTGCCCATTCGGTTCCTTTTTAAAAACCTAAAAAGAAACAGCAATATCAACATTTAAACTGTTGAAATTCGGATTCCACGTGAAAATTTCATTAGAAATTCACGCAGTAATGGCAATACTTTTTCTTGCAGCGTTACAAAGCTTAAAGTCAAAGTACTGTCACTTACATAGGCCGAAGGCGCCTTCAAGTGCACCTTCTTTTAGTAGCAGTTAATAAGCGTTCCGTCGGTAACTTTAAGAATTTTGTCTGTTTCTTTCCAGCGTTAAAAATTAAGAAAAATGTCATTATATTCTGCTGAAGGTGCCATCAAGTGCATCCATAATAGCTCAAGTAGTATGTTGCGCGCAAAGTTAAAAAATAAAATTCTCTCTTACTTGCATCGTAACGTTGTTGTCTGAAGTTTCCACTGCGTGGCGCTAGCATCCAGATAAAATTCTTAATGTTACTGACAGAACGCTTATTAACTGCTACTAAAAGAAGATGCACTTGAAGGCGCCTTCGGCCCATGTAACTGACAGGTATTTTCTTTTTTAAAGCTTTTAACGCAACAAGAAAAAGTATTGCGATTACTCCGTGAGTTTCCAATGCAAATTTGAACGTAGAATCCCTTCCGTATCCCTTCCGTATCATACAACAAAAATTCAAAAAATCAGCTAGATCAATGTTTAAATTGATGAAATTCAGATTATAGGTTAAAATTCCCAGTGGAAGGTCATGGAGTAATCGCAATAGTTTTTTCTTTTTGAAACGGTAAAAAGTTAAGCAAAATATAAGACCTTTAACGCCTGTTAACTGCTTCTTACAGATGATGCGTTTGAAGTGTAGCAGTCAACAGGCGTTATACGTCTTATATTTTTTAAAACTTTTTATCGTTATAATAAAAACTATTACGATTACTCTGTGACCTTCTAATGGCAATTTTTACGTAGAATCTGAATTTCCCAAATCTAAAAGTTGAGTTCGCTGTTCTTTTTCTATTTTTTGTTGCATGATACTCCTGCCGGACCGAAGGAACTGAAAGGAGCCTCTACAAAGTACCTTTAAAGACCCCACTAAGTCCCGCCTCAGTTTCTTCTTAAAAATCTCCACAACAAAAAACAGCAAGATCAACTTTTAAATTGTTGAAATTTGGATTCTACGTTGAAATTTGCATTAGAACTCACGTGGTAATCCCATTACTTTTCCTTGGAGCGTTGAAAACTTAAAAAAATAAAATACCTGTCAGTTACTTGAGCCGAAGGCGGCTTCAAATGCATCTTCTTTTAGTAGCAGTTAATAAGCGGTCCGTCGGTAACTTTAAGAATTTTGTCTCGATGCTAGCGCTACACAGTGGAAACCTCAGACAACAACGCTGCGATGCAAGTGAGAGCAGTCAAGCAGTATCCTTGAGGTTACGAGACGAGAGGTCAGGACTAAAGGTAAAGGATCTGTTTGAATTCTCATTTTTCATATTATTCTTGTCGGAGAAGGTATCAAATATGTGTAAAATTAGACATATAAACTATTACATATATTTATTTACATTTATTTGGCAATTTTGAATTTTATTTTTAAACTCTGCGCACAACATACTAGGATGCGTTTGAAGTTACCTTCAGCAGAAGTTCATGACATTTTAAAATTTTTTAACGCTGCAAAAAAATATTGCGATTACTCCGTGAGTTTCTAATGGAAACTTTAACGTATAATCCGAATTTCAAAAATTTTAAAGTTTATCTTGCGGTTATTTTTTGTAGTTTTAGAAGAAGGAACCGAAGGGGGACTTAGTAGGATTTTTAAGGGTACTTTATAGAGGCTCCTTTTGGTTCCTTCGGGCCGTTTACTCAATCTGCTAGGATCAAGCCGCGACTTGTAGTCATTAGCGTAGAGAAAGTCGAATAATGCAGAGAATCGCGTGGTTATTGACATTTAGAAAACTAGTCTTACCCCCTTTACTTTTCCGGCCTCAACAGCAGATCTTGCTTTTTCCTGAATCACTCTCGCTAGGCGACAGACCATAGATCCATTCTCTAAGGATTCAAAAAAATTTTCACCTGTTATGTGATCCACATCTGGAACAAAAAATACAAAGAAATAATATTTTACTTTCAACTAATATAAATGTTTTTAATTAAGTTAAAATTATAAAATAATAAAAATTTTGGGTTAAAAAACAATTTTTTTAACTATAAATTTAACTATTCTATGTTTAATTGAAAAGTGATCTTTTTTGTTGAAATTTTTTGTATTTTATTGAATACTCGTCTTGCTTAGTAGAAAATTCATCTTTTTTGTCGAAAATTTAATTATGATTAAACATTGACTTTTTGTATACAAAATTAGTCTTGGTGAAAAATAAATTTCTTTTGTGCAAAATTCATGTATTTTATTAAAAATTCCTTTTTTAGTATACAGTTCAGCCTTTTGGATAAAGATGTAACGTTTTATTCAGAAATTAAACTATTTTTTTAAAAACAATTTTAACCATTTTTTTCAATTTATGTATTTTCTTCAAAATTTATTATTTTTGGCAAAAAACTAATTGTTTTAGTTAAAAGTTGAACTATTATTATTAATAAATAGTCAACCAGTCATTGACATTGATATAATATTA
>NC_046661.1:3444045-3456116 GCF_010883055.1 Belonocnema kinseyi | reverse complement strand
GTAATAATATCCATTCTGCATATTATATACACCTGAAAAACATAACCTCAAAATTGACTCATGCATGAAATGAAAAATCACGCGAACCATTAAATTCGTTAGTATCTTCTATTACTTTCAAATGGGGATCTAGATATAAATAGAAGACCACCGAAGTCTTCCGAAGCTTTTAGATCGGCAATCATCGTACAGCAGAAAACCGAAGTCGAATCGTGCATTTTCGGCTTACACACGAACTCACAGTGGTAATCATGCACCTTCTGTTTTGCGGCTCCCAAACGGTAGGTATGATGCGGGTAAATTTGTAACTCGTTCTGGCAACAACGAGCAACACTGACTGACGAAAAGTCGTTGCAGGGTATCCAGTAAATCCGGCGATGACCCCGCCATCTATCCACTAGCTGCCAGCCAAAATTAGCCAATCAATGAAACTTTCATCTACCCAATGTTTTAGACAAAATTTATCAATTTTTTAAAAATATACCTAATCAAGAAAATCTTGGTTATTGCGTCATGATGCGTTAAAATTGATTTAATAAACTTCAAAATATTATCATCAACAAACCTAGTAGTTCAGACAGAGATGACAGAATAAAAAATGAAAAATAAGCTATGAGATAAATCTGCATATAAAATAAAATAAGTTTTTATTAAATTATATAAAATGGATTTTCGTTTAATAATTAAACGTATTTTTGTATTCTGGGGTAAAAAGAATACGGTAACAGTTTTAGAAAAATGGATGCAATTTTATTGTACGTTTTAATAAATATATGTGGAACTAGAATTTGTCTTTTATATAATATATTATTTGTAACTATACGCATATCAAATAAACCTATTATATCATATTCATTAGAAACTTATTTGGTTCTATTTGATGATCACATATCGTACAAATTAACTTCAAATATACTTCAAAAACTTTCCCCTAGATGAAAGAATTACGAAAAATTGCTGAGCACATTAGATTTTCGTAATCCTGCAAGAGTTCCATTACTATCAATTCTTCCGTGGTAACTGGTGCAGATAACATATATTTATAATTAAATTTGTCCAACATTTTTTGAAAGGGCGAAAAATCGACGCAACACGTATTGCGTTCAAATAAATGTAATCTGATTCGCATCAAAGACGACAACATAAGCACTTTTAAATTATTTCGTGCCTTCGTTTTGATTTCATTCATCATAGAAAAAGCTCGCTCGACTACAGCATTACTTGCTGGCAAAGGTAATACTGCAAGAGCGAATCGAGCAAGTTCTTCAAATGCAAAAGTACCTCCAGCGTTTTTAAATACCAGCACCTCTGGCCAAAAATCAAAACTACTTTGTAAAAATTTTTCATTTTTGAAATGAGATTGCCATATGACATTGCGAATTTTGATTATTGATTTTCAAATAAAGCAAACTTTTAAGGCTGACCGAATAAATCAAAAAATGGTAAATCTTTAAAATTTGGTCTGATCTGGCTCAAACATATGTTTGGAGAAAAGTAGCTTACTTTTTTCCACGCTGACAAATAGGGAGGTAAACGTTTTGCTGTCTCAAGACAAAGGGCACGCAAATATTTGAAAACCTGTTCTTAGAATCTCAATTTTTTTCAGAAGGCAATTAAAAAGTTTCCAAGTATCGAGAACTTGCAATTCCAAGCTTGACTTCTGGATAAGCTACAAATGCTAAATCATTTTCTTCTTCTAACGCACGCAAAATAGCACCACTCCCCTGCTCCAAAAGAACAGGTTTCATGACTACTGGCCAGAAAAAGTAAAAGGTTTTCCAAATCTTCAATTGCCCGACCAGGTTCGACGTCTTGCTTTTGAAAAAGGGCGTTAACTTGATTCATCACCAAAAGTACTAGTTCCAAAAATATGAGGTACAAACAGATCACATTGTCATTCAACATTTCATGCGACGTTCCCGCCATATAGTTTCTCTCCTTTTTAATCGTGAAATAAACAAAGTAAGCTTTTAGAGCCTCCCAATTCTCTAAATGGACTATTGCAGCGTCGTGGCGACAAAGCCAGGGCGTTGCCATAAGTTGAGCAAATTTGAGCATTTTTCTAGGTTTGTCCGCATCACTTGATCGGGTGCAATTTTTTCAAATTCGCTTAGACGAAGAGGACTTTGAGGAAAAAAGCCATAAACCTCATGACATAAGAAGTCAATACAAGTTGGAAGTTCTTGTACTGCTTTAGCACAACTATTGTTCAATGAATGGCAAATGCATTGTACAAGAATCCGCGAGAATTCATCTCTTAATAGAGTGTACAACGAGTGGTTACGACCACAAAGATTATATGCACCATTAGTCCCTGACCCAATTAATTTTTTTATATCCAATTTGATCAAGGAAGCGAAATCTTTCAAATGATTGCAAAGTTGATTCCCTTTCGTACCTACTAATTGAATAAGCCCCAAAAAAGACGTAACTACTCGTTTACGAGATTCGCTGAAATAACGTATACAAACGCAAAGATATTGGGTCACAGAGTTGTCCGTCGATTCGTCCACTTTAAGAGAAAATGCCGAAGAACCAATATTCTCGAACAACTCTTCTAAGAGGCTGGGAGCGATCACGAATTTTATCTAATTACCGCATTTAGTCTCATGGAGTTTCAATTTACTCCCATCAATGCTAAGAGTGTTTAGCAAATCACATAAATGAATAGCGGTCCGGATAGATGTATGTGAGGCGATTAACATGACAAGGCGCCAGTCTTTTATTTGATCACTCTCAGATCCCAGAACTTTAAAGGTGTTAGGAAATTGTCGTTGTCCTTGTACGGGCGCAGAGGAAATTTTCGCCATAGATTTTTGGTGCACATTTTTTGTTATTTTTTAATTATGAAATCCAAAAATCTCTAAAGTTTATTTTTTTCACTATATTCACATTTACTCCTTTATTTTAAGAGAGAGATATAGAGAAAACGAGCTAGAGGGAGAGAGAGGGACGGAGATAGAGAGAGAACAAAGAGAACATGCAGAGAATGCGAAAGAGTGAGATAGAGCTTTTCAAATTTCAAATATTTTGAACAGAAAATAGGAGTATCGAATTTTGGATATCTAATATGAAAGGATACCTGATACAAGAATATTTGATATTTAAAATGAATTTGGTAAATAACATAGCCACACAAAAAAAAGTGTGCGGATCTGGTAACAAGACACACGTATTCCTATGGGTTTTGGGGCGCTGAATACAAATTCGGTATCAAAAATCACCCATCAAGTCATGATTGAGCCATAACCTCAAAAAATGACGAAAAATCATGCACTGAGGCAAATAAATTTCAAAATAATTCCAGTGATGCAAATTTTCACTTCAAAAACATGTCGACAACTGCGAAGGATCAACGCTTGCCTGATATCAACTTATTTAACATAAATTTACCCAACAGAACCTGACCTCACCTAACCTGAATTAACAGAAATTAATTGAACTGCACGTAAAGCTCTGGAAGCATATTTTCCCAGTAGCAAATAAGTGCTACATCGAATGGGTCAACTTGAGCCTAACCTAGAAATAAATCTAACCTAGCCTAACCTAACCTAACCTCACGAAACACAATTAAACTGATTGTGTTGTCCCGTTTTGTTTGCGGTACCGTTTGAATCAGCTTGGGCTTAACCTGCAAAGAGGTCAACCCTATCCTAACCTAAAAAAACCTGACCTAACTTAACCTAACTTAACTTCACATAACACAATTAAACTCATTGTGTTGTCCCGTTGTGTTTGCGGTACCATTTCATTCAGCTTCGGCTTAACCTACATAGAGGTTTAACCTATCCTAACCTAACAAAACCTGACCTAACCTAACCTAGCCGAATGAAATTCAACCACACGTGTAGCTATGTAAGCGTACAGTTCTCAGTCTTAAATGTGTGCTATATTTAATAGGTGAACTCGATCTTAATCTACAAATGAATCTCACTTAACAGAACCTAACGAAATTTTGCTTAACGCAACACAACTTAATTTAAGTGTTCCCGTTGTAACGCAATAAAATTCATTTCATTGTGCTACAGGTGGTTAAAAATTTAGACGCACATTACTCATTTGAAGAAACTTAGAACTACAAGTAGAATTGACCCCATTTCAATTAACCTGACAATGTGTGTATCAATTAAAATGTAGAACTGTAACTTAAACATGCAAATGAATAAGAGTTTTATTCAAAATTTTTTTCTCTCTGCTTTTCTTAATCTTAAGGAATATATTTATACTGTCTTTCGTGTTTACATTTTATCTTGCTTTTTATCGTACTTAAATTGATTTATAGACCTACTTCAGTCTATTTTCTGCCTGTTATAACGTGTCCTTTTTTCTTCGAAGGAACGATGCAAAGGGTTACGCTTACGTTTAAGACCTACATTCGTTTCCCTTTTCAACATCCAGCAAAAATAGCCATCATGACCTTGTCTCATCTACCCTAATATCGTGGTTCCATCACTTTTATGTCTTGATGAAAACGTTCCCCTTGTTCTTCGCTGAAATCACCAACATTTTCTGGAAACTTATCCAGATGGGAATCTATAAAGTGAAGTTTTAAATTCATCAAGCAGCCTAACTTTTTGTAGTTTCTTATCATTTTCGCAACAATATTCTCGTAGTCTGGACTTTTTCTGTTACCAAGGAAATTTGCGTTTACTGCTTTAAAGCTTTCTCAAGCGTCCATTTCAATTTTCGTCGCAGTAAAATTTTTTCTGGATCAACGAGGCTTTGGTTGATGATATTATGAGAACCAGGTTTGAATGAATCTCTTAAAGGCCAATGTTTTTTGCTTTAATGATTGGCTTGATCTCTGCTATTCCACAGGCATAAAAGCATGGCTCTCTCGTGAAACCCGATTGTTGGCCTAATATCATTGTTATGATTCTGAGATCACCACATATTTGCCATTTGTGATTCGTGTATTTAACTTTTTCAAGAAGCATTTTAACATTGTTATATTCTTCTTTGATGACCGTTGAGTGAACTATAGGGATATGAGCGTAAGTATTCGTGTTATGCAGTAAAACAGCCTTAATGCTGCGTTTTGACGAATCAATGAAAAGTCGCCATTCTTCGTCTCTGTATACATTTTTTTTCAAGTGGTTCATTAGTCCGTTAACGTTAGTGCAGTACACTAAAGACGTCTCTTCGTCTTTAACGAAAAACTTTCTGAATTCTTTGTACCTGTCGCGACAGAATAAAACTTTTGTCTTTGGCTCTAGAAGATTTCTTCTTTTTAGAAATGAAGCGGCAAATTCAGCGCCGTCTTTCGGTAATCCAAGATCTCTAATAAAATCATTTAGTTCCAGTTGCGACACTAATATTGGAACCTTCAATTTCATTTTATGCACGCCATATTTGTCATCTTTTTCGTCATTTTCATCGGAATCATCAGAACTATTTTCTGGTCGATCACTGGTTTCACTACCGTCTCCATGACGTTCACTTTCAACTTCCATTCTATCATCTTCTAAAGCGCTTAAATCAGTCTGACGTGCATTTTTATTGATTTCAATTGCTCTTGTGACTGCGCACACATTAATGTACGAAATGTTATTTTTATTTTTGGCGTTGAACCCTTTGTCGGACGGGTTTTTTCCATGTAGTTGGTGTCGAGTACTTGCGGTACTTTTCGTTGCTTGAATTTTTTAGACGATACAACATAAGCCTGCAGGAATTGCAAATGATGTGAGGAACCCATTTTGTTTCTTGGTGCAGCAATTTATGGGCAAAACACTTTTCTTAAAGACTTTTCACTTCCTCGTCGATTGATTTTCGCAAACTACTCACTTCATATTTACTGCAAATACAACAAAATGAATCTGAGCTATTCTTGCAGGCATGCGAATGAGAAATGCTCGCGATTTTTTTCCTTGTAGCATGAGACTCTACACCAACCAAGTGATCCATTGATGAAGAGCTACGGTTGCATGATGACGACGTCGGAGGGCTCGCTTTCCCACCCTGACCAGACGCCGATACTGGGGTTTTTCCCTGCATCGTAATACACTTTTCATCTGTGTCTGCCATGACGGTATGAACGCCGTTTACCCAGGGACTCAGCCAATGTGGATCGGTTTCCCAGCGTCACCACGTGGAGGTGCCCTGGTTACAGACACAGGCGAATAATGCTAGCAACAAGCGGTTACGAAACTCTAGACATTTACTGCTATTAATGTCAAAATATAAAATTACGCAAGAACAGGGTTGCCAGCGTAATCGGTTAGGTTATGCCTGGTTTTGTTAGGTTAGGATAGGTTAAACCTCTATGCATGTTAAACCGAATCTGAATGAAATGGTACCGCAAACACAACGAGACAACACTATCAGTTTAATTGTGTTTCGTGAGGTTAGGTTAGGTTAGGTTAGGCCAGGTTAGATTTATTTCTAGGTTAGGCTCGAGTTGACCCGTTCGATGTAGCACACATTGGCTACTAGGAAAATATGCTTCCAGAGCTTTACGTCTAGTTCAATAAATTTCTGTTAATTCAGGTTACATGAGGTCAGGTTCTGTTGGGTAAAGTTATGTTAAATAAGTTGATATCAGACAAGGGTTGATCCTTCACAGTTGTCGACATGTTTTTGAAGTGAAAATTTGCATCACTGGCATTATTTTGAAATTTATTTGCCTCAGTGCATGATTTTTCGTCAGTTTTTGAAGTTATGGCTCAACCATGACGTGATGGGTGATTTTTGATACCGAATTTGAATTCAGCGCCCCAAAATCCATAGGAATTCGTATGTCTTGTTACCAGATCCGCACAATTTTTTTTTGTGTGGCTGTGTAATCATCGGTTGTTTTGTTGTTACAAATTCGAATAATCATCATGCTTTACCACGAACAAAAAGAATGCCTAATGGCAACATATAAAAAGCATTTCATTCACGATAACGAAATAGGTATACCAAGTTAAGGCATTAATTCATATGAATGTTTTTTTCAAACCTTTGGCTCATGATTCACGCTCCCATGTGGAGTTGTATTTGCGCTGATATGGGGTTTTTGGGACATTAGTAGATTTTTCATTTGTTTTGGTTTTCGGCATTTCTGTTTACATATTACATAAAACATTTACTCTAATTAAAGTATAAAAATATGTGACATCGATTGATGCCAATTCGCTTTTATTTACCTTTGTTTACATTTGTTGAAGTCAACTGCTGTCAAAACGTTGCGCCACAAAGACTACCCACGATTCCGCTATTATTATTTTAAAATTGTTGTCGACTTATTTTAACCTCCGCGAAAGAAAGATCAAAGCTGACCTTATTATAACGCTCCTTTTTAACTTCCGTTTTTAATACTCAACGACGGGAAACACTGATATGTATGTTTTTTTCTCGTGGTTGTCGTGGCTGCTCTGGATATTCCCCAGATTGCCATGTGACAAACTTAGAAAAATTAAAAGCCTGATTTTTGTCGTGGTTATCGTGTGGCTGCTCTGGTGAACCAACCAATAGAGGGTTTGCTAGACCAATCTAATGTACCTAATGTATAGGGGTTTTTGCAGGAGTGAAATCATTAGTGTATAGCCAAATTAAAAACAAAATTTCGAAAATGTCGGGCGGGCAGAGTTATTTACAGTAGTTGGCCGTCGCTAACCCGACTCTCATTTTTTAAATTTGTCTTGAAATTAGTAAAACTTTGTTCTTAATTGATGAATTTGCTCATCATACTTTTTAGAAAAAAAGTTAGATAGCTGAAAGCATCGAAATCCGTAGATTCCGAATTATTATGTTTTAGGCTGTTAATTATGAAATTTAAAAAAATCTATTTCTTAACTTTAATCCGAAGGCTTCACAAAGGACCATTGAGTGTCTCTTTGCTTGTTATTTATAATCGAATTCTTATTTCAATTTCAGCCTCTCTGCTTGTTTTTTATGATCGTACTTTTATTTTAATTTCGGAAAGGACACTTTAAAGCCTTTAAAACATTTAAACGAGGTACCTGCACCTTCAAATATATCTACCTGAGTGTCTGCGGAGAATTTCTCAGAGATTCTCAGGGCCTTGATAATCTTTAGCATATACTCTGAGATTTCTATCGGGAGGGCAGTCCTCAAAAGTACTTCATTGAAGAAAATTGATTCTCTTAATTTAGCAGAATTTCCTAATTCAAATCGTAATGTATCCTGTATATTGTAGCTTTTCAGGTAATCCTAGTAAGGGACTCATCATAGTCCTAAGAAAGACCACTTTACCGATTTTAGGATTGTGATATTTCATATTTCACATGTGACCTAGTGGAATCCCCATGCGCATTGAACTTAAACTTTTAACGAAAATCACATAGGATGTCTTCATGGTGTCTTTATGATGACTTTATGATACCTCCGTGTAATTTACAAATTTATGATAAAACAGTTTTTCCACTTTTAGAACAGTTATGGGCTTAGTCTAGAGGATGTTTTTGGTTTCGTTTACATTTTTACAAGAAAACTTAGAGAAATCTCAAACATCAAGCGCATCCATAATAGCTTAAGCAGTATTTTGCGCGCGAAGTTTAAAAATAAGATTCTCTCACTTGAAAGCAGACAAAATTCTTAAAGTTACCGACGGAACGCTTATTAACTGCTACTAAAAGAAGATGCACTTAAAGTCACATTCGACCCATGTAAATGACAGTTATTTTATTTTTTGAAGTTTTTAGCGCTGCAAGAAAAAGTATTGCGATTATTGCGTGAGTTTCTAATGCAAATTTTAACGTGGAATCCGAATCAAGAACATGAAACTTTCTTGAAACTCGACATTCCGAATCCTATCATTCGAAAAATATTGCCTTATGAAGAAAAGCGATTGGACGTTCCTGATTCTTTAGAAGAAATATTAATATATATAAATATTAAAATATAAATATAACGATATAAAATATAAATATAACGATGTAAGATATAAATATAAACTATTCATATAAATTACTATTATACCACTTATGGCTGCGCAGAAGTTTTTTTGGTCCTCCAGGAGCACCTAGAGACATACGCACCATTGAGTACCATTAGGTATCATTAGTTAGGTACTATCAGTTAGACACTATTAGGTACCTTATTAGGGAGTGTCCTATACAGGCCTATAGAATCCTATAAGGGTGGCACCTATAGGTGAAACATATAGCATCCTATGTTGAATCCTATATAGGATCCTATATAGGATTCCTATATAGGATCATTTATAGGAACCTATATAGGAATTTTCAGTAGGGTAGGCGCTTAGTGGAAATTCCTACATCCAGTAAGGGCAAAATTGAAGTGTAAGTATTACACAGGTGTAAATACTTGTATACCTCACTTAAATTATGTAACAGCTGAAAGGGGGGGGGGGGAGTCTAGATATTTTGTTACGATTTGTTAGGATAAGGGGAGGGCGCCTTCCGTCATGTTCGTAGTTTTTGCAAATTCACAAAAACTTTGTCCTGAATATTATCTGCTAAGTTGCAAATGTTATTATTTTATTGAAGATATAACAATTTTCAGAAAAATGCATCATTTTTGGTTGAAAATTCAACTGTTTTGATTGATTCGTCTTTTAGGGTAAAAATTCAACTCTTTTCGTAGGGCATTAACCTTTTATTTAAAATAATATTTGATAGCTGATAAATCAACTACAATCTTCTTTGGATAAGAATGATTTTTTCTGAAAAATTGGTCTTCTTGATTTAAAACTTCATATTTTTAGTAGAAATATTGCATCTCTCTTCGATAAAAATATAACTTTTTTTCAAATTTGTCTTTTTGATTTGAAAATTCAACTTTTGTTTGAATTTTTCATTTTCAAATTCACCTGTTTCAGCAGAAATTACATCTTTCTTGGATAAAAAAGCAAATATTTATATTTGGAAATTTAACAGTTTTGTTTAATTGTAATACTTTTTGGTTGAAATTCTGTTTTTTTTTGTTTGTTGAAAATTTAATTATTCCATAGACAATAAACCCTTTGTTTAAATTTAATATTTTACTGTTGAAATGAGAATTGAAATCTTTTCGGGATTAAAGTTGATTCTTTTTTAAATGATCGTTTTTCATTAAAAATGCAGTTGCTTTAGTGAATAATTTCACCTTCCTTTAATAAAAATGAAACTATTGGCAGAGAATTCAACTGTTTTGTTAAGAAGTCATTATATTTGGTTAAAAACACTTATTTTCTGATACAGAATTCACATTTTGTTCTTGAAAAGTCAACTGGAATCTTTTGTAGATGACAACTCAACTATTTTTGTATATTTAAAAAAATAGAAATTAATCTGTTTTTAGATAACTTATATATTTTTTTGCTAAAAATGCAACGTAGAAACTTATTTCTTGTTTACTAATTCACATTTTAGTCGTGAAAAGTCAATTAAAATAACTTTTGTTTGGTCAGCTCACGCCTATGCATTTGAAGTTAAACATACGAATAAATTAATATCTATAAATTATGAAAAACTTTTTAACAAAATAGCAACTTGTGTTTAAAATTACGGGAACGGAAGTTATTACGTCGTTTATGATGAGTGTTAAAATATAAATACCTAAACATCGGTTTTGAAATCATGCGTTCCTAAATGGAATAGGTAAGGGAGGTTAAAGGGCTAATTAAGTCAGGGTGGTGACGCCTGACTAATTATTTAATGTGGGACCGTTGTCACTCGTCAATCCTACGGGGATTGCGTGTTACTAAAACTCAAAAACATGGCAATTTGCACAAGTTATTAATACATTTATTATCATATAAGAACATAACATTAATTTACAATGAAAGATTTATAAAACTTACGCTACCTTTCAGTCTTGAAAGGGCAAGAGAAGATTTGTAGTAGATTTGTCTTAGATGGTATACACTTTGATTACCCTTCATTCTGTGGGTGTAATATATAATGTTTTTAATGGGATAACTGACATATTTCTAAGTTACCGACGCTTTGATTTAGTCGGTATACTTATGGTAATGCACGGGTAATTAGCTCGCGGTTACTACTTTATCGACCGTTGCATATATATCATCAGTCGTAGCTTACTACTCATGTATTACTATACAAATGATTACCTACGGCTTTCAAGTTGATGTTTTTATCATTTAAGTTTTACGATGAGGTTTAAAATTTGTTTTTAAATTTTGAGGATGTAACAGTCCTCCCTCTTTAGAATCTCATCGTCCCCGATGAGTTTTTGTAATTTAAATGTTATCTATTGTATTATTATGTAATTTTTAGTTAGCTATTATTTCATAATTATTTCATATGATATTTTTGCTTATCGCGTTTTTTTCGTTCTTTTAATTTTATTCGTTTTAATTTTACTTGTTTATTATTTTAGTATATTTTAGACGATTTCCCGTTTTATTTATTTTTATTATTTTTATTTTCAGGGGAAAATCCGCAGTTACGTTAATTTGTTCAACCCTTCTAGGGTAAAATTGGCTCTCGCTTAATAATGTCTGTTCATTATTCATATTGAAATATTTGTGTTTACTTATTTGGATTATTTTTACAATCAAAATACATTTTCATGAAGTTTACGAGGAATTTCAAATTCATCTAGCGTTAATAGATCACGTTAATGTATCACGAGCCTTTTGCAATTTCCCTCTTACCGACCTGCATTCTACTGTTTTAGTGCATGTAGATAAGGAGGACATTTCGTAGTTGTATATTTGATTTAAATTATATATGTTTATATAATTAAAAATTTGTCATAAGGACAACCGCAGGATATCGCTGAGAGCGGGTGCAAATCTGAAAAATTGCACCCGTTTCCAGCGAAATCGCGGTAAAATTTCAGCCATAACCACGTCTCATAACCGTGAGATAGGTGGCTACAGTCTGTAAAGGAATAAATTCGACGATCCAGCAAAAGCCTCGTGCACCCTAAGAACACGGAGTGACCTAAGGACAACCGCCTTCTGCATTTTTCCAGCAAGCTTTCTAGCATATTGTTGACACGCAGGGATGCTTTTTAGGCTATTAGCAAGTGAAAGCTTGGCACCTCCAAGAGCGCCCATGAAAAGGACGATCAGTTTAACAGAATATTCCGGGTACAATCGTTGCAACTCCCTTATAAGGTCTCGATACCTCTCTTTCTTTTCATTCTCCTTGGCTATG
>NC_046661.1:3442295-3443945 GCF_010883055.1 Belonocnema kinseyi | reverse complement strand
TGCCAAGCTTTCACTTGCTAATAGCCTAAAAAGCATCCCTGCGTGTCAACAATATGCTAGAACACTTGCGGGAAAAATGCAGAAGGCGGTTGTCCTTGGGTTCGCTTCGTGTTCTTAGGGTTCACGAGGCCTTTTCTGGATCGTCGTATTGATTCCTTTACAGACTATAACCACCTATCTCACGGTTGTGAGACGTGGTTATGGCTGAAATTTTATCGCGATTTCGCTGAAAGCGGGTGCAATTTTTCAGATTAGCACCCGCTCCTGGCGAAATCCTGCGGTTGTCCGGGAGTGGGCGCTAATCTGGAAAATTGCACCCGCTCCCAACGAAATCGCGGTAAAATTTCAAGCACAACCACGTCTCACGACCGTGAAATAAGTGGTTACAGTCTGTAAAGCAATCAATACGACGATCCAGCAAAAGCCTCGTAGACCCTAAGAACACGGAGCGACCCAAGGACAACCGCCTTCTGCATTTTTCCCGCAAGTGTTTTAGCATATTGTTGACACGCAGGGATCCTGTTTAGGCCATTACCAAGTGAAAGCTTAGCACCTCCAAGAGCGCCGATGATAAGGACTATCAGTTTAACAGAATATTCCAGGTACAATCGTTGCAAATCCCTTATAACTTCTCGATACCTCTCTTTCTTTTCATTCTCCTTGGTTATGATGTTTTTGCTAGCTGGTGCCGAAAATTCTATAACGAATGTGGTTCGCTTCTCGAAGTCAAGAAGAACCATGTCAGGCCTCGAGCGAGCAACAGAAACAATTGTCGAGAATATAAAGTTCCAGTATATGCGGCACTTCCCATTCTCGTCGATTGACTCGATTTCCCTAGGAGCATTTAGAGGAGCGATATTAAGGTTAATGTCGTCAGAGTGACAAAGATGGTAATAAAGCACTCTTAGTGCCGCATTGTGCCTTTGAATGTAGGTCGTTACCGCGTGAGTTGGACAACTAGATAGTATGTGAGCTAAATGCTCGGGGTGTGCATGGCACGCCCTGCAGCTATCATCGGGAATGTCTTGGCTCAAAATGTGGCGACGGTATGTTAAGGTGGAAATGACACCGTCTTGGCATGCAAAAATGAAACCCTCTGTACCAGACTTCAGTCCGGGCGATTTAAGGAAAGCAAACGTTAGTTCACAAGACATTGACTGATCCTTCACATTTCTGTGGAAGATACCGTGCATCCTCTTATCGAGGAGCTGTTCTCGAAAGTTTTTCTCTTGTGCTTTCTTAATCCGGGCTTTCAGGAATGAGTACTTGAGATATATAAGGTTTGATGCATTTTGCTCACCCCTAATACTGAAGTCAAGTCCGAGTGTCTATGGGATGTCGATTCGAAAGCTTTCCGATAATCAATCCAGACCATCGATAGGTCACGCTGGTAGAATTCTGCATCTTTGCAGACACATCTATCGATGAGCAGGTTCTCCCGATATCCGGCTACGCCTTTCTTTGAGCCTCGTTGTTCATACATTTCTTGCCACACAGGTTCAATTGCCCGAACAATTCTATTAATTAGGATAGCTGTGAATATCTTACAAAGCGTGTTCAGACGAGTTATTGGCCTGTAGTTCTTCGGGTCAGCTAAGTTGCCTATTTTCGGCAGGAGTATTGTGCGCCCTTCCACCAACCACTCTGGAA
>NC_046661.1:3441156-3442195 GCF_010883055.1 Belonocnema kinseyi | reverse complement strand
TTCCTCGCTTCAAATAAACCTTGGGGCATTTGTCTAACCCAAATTCCATTCCAATTTCCTTAGTATATCGTTCGACAATCCCCAGAGCTAGATGCAGTTGCTGTCTGTCGGAATGGCGCAGTGCTAGAGATAGTGGCAATAATGTAAGGCAAAAGAGGAGTGGGCTCATGGTGTCGCCCTGAAAGACACCTCTCTGAAACGTGACCTTGTTCGTTGTCACACGATTTTTGCCAGATGAGATAGTAAATCTGGTTTTCCAAAGCGGCATCAATCTCACTATGCACCCAACTATTTGCGGATGAACCTTTAAGATTTCCAAAAGACAGATGATAAGTCTATGGGATGTAGAATCGAAAGCATTCCGATTTTCAATCCAGGCCATCGATAGGACACGCTGGTAGAATGCTGCATCTTTGCAGACATCTCTGAGTACGCAGCCTTATCCTTGCATGCGGGGCTCTACAAGGATGGACGAACCCCTTTCCCTAGCTTCTCGTGGGAACGACAATGACAACACCAAACATAGGGGAGCCAATGAAAATGGATTCAATGCGATGGATCGGCGGGATCTCGCGACCTTTGGGTGGATGGAGCAACTGAATCACGATGCGAGTGTGGCCCGTCAACGGGGTTACATGGCACGGCTGCATGCTCTGTGGTGCGAAAAACACCCTGAGCTATCGCACTTTTCGCAGCAACGCCTGAGAAAACATGCTGAACTACTCCGTAAAAGGGGCTATGTGAGCGGAACGCCTACTCTACCACAGCTAGAACAAGCCGGCAACAAAGAAAGAGAGGCGACACTAAGACCAACCGCGGGCACGCAAAGCTGCTGCCATCAGGCAGCATATTGTTGAGAGAATACGTATACTATCTGATGCTAAGAGAAGTCTAGAGCGGAGGGAGAGGTGGGTAAGAGAAAATCAACAGTTTCTCCCTGACCCATCTCGACTCTTCCAAGACCCTCCAGTTACTGTTGAACACCCACCCAAACCAGAGGAGGTCGAAGTATTTTGGAGAGAAGTCTACGAAGTTCAGC
>NC_046661.1:3431203-3441056 GCF_010883055.1 Belonocnema kinseyi | reverse complement strand
GATAGCTCCGGGTGTTTCTCGCACCACAGAGCATGCAGCCGTGACATGTAACCCCGTTCACGGGCCACACTCGCATCGTAGCAGTCTAGCAAGTCGTTATTCAGTCGCTCCGTCCACTCAACGGTCTCGAGATCCCGCTGATCCATCGCATTGAATCCATTTTCATTGGCTCCCCCAGCTCTAGATTGGTCGGCATTGTTGGCCGACCCATTGTCGGGAGCCCTGCGCGTTCTGCTGTTTTGAACCGCACTTACTACAACTATGTTTGGTGTTGTCATTGTTGTTCCCACGAGAAGCTAGGGAAAGGGGTTCGTCCATCCTTGTAGAACACCGCCTGCAAGGATAAGGCTGCTTACTCTGAGAGGTCGCCTGGTATCCCAGAGTCACCGTTCTAGACACCTCACCCAGGTGCCATGCAGCTTTCGGCACGGTTTTCACACCTCCGCTTGGGGGTTAATTCCTTCGGGACCACCCCTGGACAATTGGCCGCGACTGCCTATTTATTTTTGTAACCACATTCTGCAGAAACCCTTGGTACAGGGACCCTCTATACGCAACCCTCGGACGCGTTCTTTGCTTTGTCATAGGCCCTTCGGTTTGATTCTAGAGGAATCAAAACATATATATATATTTATATATGTTTTCGAATCGCGTTTCTGGTAGTTTGAATAACCCTATCCTTAGGTTCTCCCCTCGTTTTTTGTTATAGTAAATGTGTTCAACATGTGTCGCGCATTTCACCGTACGCGGAGGCAACTTTTCAGTAATAGAGTTATCTAGAGAGTTTGGTTTTAAAATTTTGATTCATTCACATGGTGTTGAAACTACGGTCAATAACTTACAGTCTAAATGAATGATAAACGCTTTTGCTTGAGGTAATTCCTCATCCTTTTGTTTTATTGAAAATTTTACGTTTCAAACAGATTCTATTTGTCCATCCGAAACCAGAGGAAAATCTGGAGAGACAGCGTGAAAATCTACCATGGATTTTTCTATGGGTAGTTTAATTGTGCCTATAGTGGTAAATCTATTCTGAGTCAATTCCGTTATGTCTATAGATTCATCTTCATTTAAAAATAGTTGTTCATTTAACGAATTTAGTTTGATAATATTAATATCGGATCCTGTATCGATCAAAAAGGAAACTTTTTTTTTATTGAAACTATGGGATGAAAATTCTACGGCTGAAGATTATACATTGGATTTTGCATAGCTGAGTGTGGATGTTTCAATAAGATTTGCGCACTCGTCTGACGCTCTTCTTCTGTCTCGCGCGTCGCTGCGTCCATACAGCGAGCGGAGTTGTTGTTTAAAGTATCGTCGTTTGAAAGAAACTGAAGGTTGATATCATCATGATGATAATACGGATTTGAATATCCTGTACTTTGCAACGGTGCAGTTGGAAAATTTGGATAGAAAATGTACGGCATGTGTAGATATTTATAGTTGTCGCAATACGATCATCAGAGCTAGAACTGCGATCCCGTGATCCAAAGTAATTAGGCTCATAATGTCTTGAACTATGGTCATAATTTGTTGGGTACTGAGGGCTTAATTGTTGTCTCGCTTCATACTCGAGAGTGACTTTTAAGGCTGCGTCTCAACTCTCGGGACCATGTGCCGCTTGGGCTCCTGATTTTAGAAGAGTTATCCGATCAAAAGATCGGAAAAGCCTTAAGAAAAAAAAGCCTTAAGATATTGTCTTTCACAACTTGCTCACACAAATGATTCTCCATTTATAATATCTTGAATAAATTCTCTTACGGGCATATTTTTTCATCATAACTGGGGATATTTACAACCCCTTGTTGTACGGCAAAACACACTGCCATGGATATTATCATGGCCTCACTAAGTGTACGGTTAACATCGCCGCTGAATTAAGTTTCATTTGTATTATCAGCCATTTTGCTTTTGTTCCTAATAGTTGCTTTTAATAAGAAGTAAATTAAAATTGAAGGATAGAAGATTAATTATCTGTAATTGGTATTAAATGTAAACTATAGACTCAAAATGTTTAAAAGTTCTCAAAGGAGGATGCGAGTTACTGGATTATTTCTCTAAATTATAATATCTTGGTCGTAGATCACGTAATATTTTTGAAGGTGAAATAAATAAATGTTTAAATCCAAACTTTTTGAGAGGGGTTTTAAATTTTGAAAGATAAGATGTTTAAATGTCGCGGAAATTCGCGAAGTTTCTTGCGTATAATATGAATTGGCGGTGCTTCAAACTCTTCACTTATAAAGAGTAAAAACAAGGTTAATGCGGAGTATCTGTATTATAATTTAATTACACTGGAGTTAACAATTTTTGAGATACACAGATTTTAAGCATTCCAAATTTGTTTGTTTTGTAGTTTTTGAATTTTATATTCACATTTGTTGCAATAAAATAAAGATTGCTGTAGTTCAAGTGGATTTTCTGATTATAATTACGCTTGATCACTGACTGACAGTTGCGTTCAGCTTGAGTAGAAAAAACGGTAAAGGTTAGACTGCATCAACTAATACATGACATAGCAACGAACTTTAGAATAATTTCAACTATGTGTTTTTGAGGGGTTATTTTTATGGAAATTCTCTATCTGCTTTTGTGACCGGTATAGGTAACTGTATTAGTTACTATCATACACTACTTCACCTTTATTAATCATGAATTAAATAAACGCATTGCTGGAATTTAATTTTAACTTTCCTTTTTGTTAAAATTGATTGAGTTTGGAAATATTAATTCCGTTGTAGGATTTCCAATCACGAGTGATTTTGTAACTTTTCCGGATTAATTAATTTACACACCTTTTGTCACTGTTTTTACTATACTGAAATCAGATTGTGAATAGTTTCGAAGGAATTTGTTATTTAAAACCGAAAATATAATTTTTGAGGTTTTAGGGAAGCACTCAATTTAAATTAAGATCAAATATACTGAATTTAAACGAAAAAGTGACAATCCCACCGCTGCTACCAAATCAGCTGTTACGTCCTGAGCAACATACGAGGATAGTTTTTAATGGGATAGGTAAGGGGGTTAAAGGGCTGATTAAGTTAGGGCGGTAAAGCCTGACTGATTATTTAATGTGGGATCGATGTCACTCGTCAATCCTACGGGGATTGCGTGTTATAAAACTCGAAGATATGGCAATTTTTACAAGTTATTGGTACATTTATTATAATATAAGAACATAAAATTCATTCACAATAAAAGATTTATAAAACTTACGCTACCTTTCGATCTTGAAAGGGACAGAGAAGATTTGTAGTGTCAATGATATCCCCGATGATCTGTAGAATAGCGACGGAATTCTACCGTGTTTTTAGTTGATGCTCAGGAACTATTCGGAAATCAACGTATACGACGACAGCGGGCCGAAGGAACTTAGTTTACGCTTAGCACTTCGTACTATTTTACAAGAAAATATAAGTACGCAACTTTACACAATGCAGTTCTTCCTTAAGGAATATTGCACGTTTATCGATTTGATCGCGACTTTTTCCAAGCGGTTCGTACAATTGAAGTTTTAAATTGACAGTATGACTGCCGCGAACTAAAAGACAACCACCAGGGTGAGTCTGAGGTTTATATAGAAATAAGCCTCTTGTAGAGTCACGTACAATCTAGATAACTCACCGAGGCACGTACGAATGGGAAAACTTGACGAGGTAATATCTTAATTCTAATTTCTATAGGCCGATACATCAATTACTTATTTTAACTATATAGTTATATTACTACTTTTTAGTTTTAATTATGTCCGTTTTTTAGTTTTAGATGGTATACAATTTGATTACCCTTCATTATGTGGGTGTGATATATAACATTTTTAATAGGATAACTGACATAATTCTAAATTACCGATGCTTTGATTTAGTCGGTATACTTATGGTAATGCACGGGTAATTAGCTTGCGGTTACTACTTTATCGATCGTTGCATATTTATCATCGGTCGTAGTTTACTACTCACGGATTACCATACAGATAATTACCTACTGTTTCAAGTTGATGTTTATATCATTTAAGTTTTACGATGAGGTTTAACATTTGTTTTTAAATTTTGAGGATGTAACAGCTTCACCATGTTCTGTATTCCAATAAAATAATTTAAACAAAAAAATCGTGCTAATTTATTTATAATTAATTATTAAATTTAAAGAAAATCTATATTTAATTTGAACTGACCTATTCTTTTGTTTTAACTAAATTGGTTATTCCATTTGAAGAAGTATAAAGGTAAAATAAAAAATTGGATTTCTTTAAATTAAAGAAATTTTTCATCTGAAGCAACGAAGTGTTTTTTTAATTTAAAGAAATTTTCCATTTAAATTAACGAAATATTTTTTGTAAATCAAACAAAAAAAGTTAACAAAAAAATTTCTTTAAATCAAAAAAACGTTTCTTTGACCGAGTATCAATACTATAATTTCCTGATGAAAAGTTTGATGAAACATTAGGGGTCCTGATGAGATAAAATCGTTACCTGACCTTAGAAGCCAAACTGATCTGCGCATGCGTAAAATAATTTGTCTTCTCACCCCTGTGTTTCATGAAATATATGAAACTTTGACATGAAACGTTTCAACGTTAAAAGATTCCAGCCCTATGAATCTGAAAACAAAATGGTGATTCCTTACTGTCCTAAGTTGATTAGTTCCTAATATCTCCAGCGCGGCGTTATTGTCCCACCACTCCCTGATTTATTGTATTGTAGGGCATGGAACTAGACCACTTTTTAAAAGTTAAAAAGAATCCTTTCTATCTCTGAATATACAAGTTTATACCAGATTTAAACTTACCACTTTAGGGTTTAGTGAGTACTTACAGTCTTAAACTATATAATGTAAATGAAATTGAATGAAATGTTTATTTGTAAACATGAAATATAAGCATAATTTGAAATCATTAAACATAATGTATTGAATAAGTAAAGTTTTAGACCAATATTTATTTTGCAGTGGAACAAATATAAATTATAATTTGATAAAAACGTTCAAGATGTAAATAGAAATAAAGTTTTAACATCTTTGTTTTGAAGACATTGTTTTATCTGAAATAGGCAGGACAAGCGTACTTTATCTTTCCGTCGAGCGGCAGTAAAATATCACTTTATTGTACTGTGACGAGCGGCACGTGAAGGCGACAGTAAAGTTCTTTTATACTCGGATGCCGTTTACCGTCCTCGCGGTCAGCCCAGAAGTTAAATTCTGTATCCTCGTAGAAAGTTCACCTTTCCTGCCTAGGTACATAATCTACTATTAATGATATAATGATTAATTTTCAAGGAGAGAAGTTACAGCAATCAATTTTTATCTTCTTTACTGATTGCTAATCAACATTTTTTCAAATATAAATGAAATTAATTCAATAAGTAACTTTAAACTCTATACAATTCAAACTTTTCTTCGGAACATTTTTTCACATTCCATTATTAATATTATATTAATATTAGAAATTATGATTAATACCTTAAAGAATGTATAAACAATAACAATATTGGATCTATATAAGCCCCCGCACAGCCATTAGTTTTTTTAGTTGATCATCCGCATATACGGAGAGCACTAAGAAGCATATAGAGCTGAAGATTCGAATTGAATTATTTTAAAAAAACATTCAAGAATTAAAACAGTTCATAAAAGTTTGTTCTAACGTTCATGATATATCAAACAAATTTAAGAACTTAAAACTAATTGACGTCGATCTTTCTGCAGATTAATAAAAAATTTTTAAAATAAATTTGAAAACATATATTGCTTGCAAAGTGAAGAATATGAAATGGATTTTAACCAAAATTAACGAGGCTAGCTGCTTGCGTGATTTTCTTCCCATCAAGAAGTTAAGGAATCTAGAAGTGAATAAAAACCTGTAGATTACAGGTGTCAGAAAAGCAGCAACTAAATTTGGCTTGAGCATTGGCATAGAGATCGAAAGCACTGACACAGTATACCTTTCTTAAAGACCACAGAAGCGTTTTGCTGCAGAGCAAGACCTATTCAATCAATTTCAACTATCGTGCAGGGCAAAACAGTTGTTCGTGAAATTTCTTGGAGGACAGTGGGACGAGATCAAATTTTCTGACAGTGCTTGAGCTTTTGAGCTTACATTTTACGATACTATGTCTTATATACCACAAAATCTGTTGATTTTTGCAAAACCCTAAAATTTAGATGCATCTTTTACGACAAAAATAATTGTTAGTGCGGAATTATCAAGCGATACAAATTTAATGCCAATTGTGAATCTAATAAGCAGCCATCCTAAAACATGCATTTATTTACAACCCGATGAGTGGAAACAGCTTCAAATTTATTTTACATACATATCATTATATATAAATGGGCATTCTACACAATTAAATAGGGAAACAAGAATTGATTCTCTTAATTTTCGATTAACTTTTTTAATAAAAAATGTTGATTATTTGGTAACACGGGAACGAGTAGAAAAATCAAACAGATCGCATTATCCATTCTCAATGAGGAAAACAACATTCAGTATCCTCAATGAAGTTCTTTTCTGTGTAAATCAGCATCTACATCATTTCGGCAACACACTGCTTAAAAGAGTCGACGACTCAGTTGTTGAAATTGTAGCGCAAATGGTTTTTTGTGAAGTAAAAACACCGAATATTGAGAGTGTTACTTTGTATGTGAAAACAAATAATGAAAATTTGTTAGATAGATAGATAAACGTTTATTTTTCGACCTGCTGGCCTTAAAAAATGTACTTGCTTAGTTTTCCATTTTTTACAGAATTTCCTTGCAACTACGTCTTACAAAGTACCATCCATCCACACCTTATAACTAATCCGCTCGCTCATATAGCCCAACCTTCCTCGCTGCGCCTCGCCTCGCACGCATTTCGCTCTTTTGTCGCTATGCCTCGCATTACCAGCCTCTGTCTCCGCGGCTAACAACTAATACTTAACAACTATTTAAAATATTTAAATTTCTCTTACTTCTACTTCCTCTCATATTTACAATCGTTCCTTTTCCATTCTTCTTCGTCCTTCCTTCTCTTCTTCTCTATCTTAACCAACACCCCCTTCACCCATGCTACTGCCCTTTTATCACCCCTTTCATGCAACAATACCTCCATTGTGGGGGATTTCACAAATTAAAGGAAAGGAAGGGGATTTGGAACGCCGAGAAGCGGGTGTAGTCAATGAGGAGGAGGCGATTAGATATAAAATAAAAGGCTTTATTAACCAACTTACAGGAGATGGTAACATCCGGGCAGTGAAGCCAAGATACCCGACAGTTGACGGCGGTGGGCGTCGGCGATGATGCTGGTGAGTGATCCTTTCGGCGGGTGGCGTTCGGGTGGGTTGGTGCTGGTATCGGAGGCAGACTGACCAGGCGTGACGGGTCGCTAAGACTCAACGTAGACTGACTGTCCGGGGATGGGGTTGGTGGTAATAAGGACTGGGGCGGCTCTCCCCACTCCCAATCCTAGGCCCACAGGGCCGTATGGTAACGGGGCGCTTGTAACTTCGTTACAACCTCCCCCCTCTGTTTGGGACGATGTTTCTTCTTTCAGGAAATTTTCGGTCTTCTCAATTTCCTCGTTGAGTGTCAGGTAAGATTCTTCCTCTGTCAGATCTAGCTGAATATACTCGTCATCTTCTTCCTCGTTTTCCTTATCTTCCGTCTTTTGTGCTGTTTGCCTTTCTTCTAGTTCTTTCTTCCTTCCTCTTCCTTATAGCATCATTGCTGTATCTTTCCTATCTTAGTTTTAGTACTCTTTTCATTTCTTCTGTTTCCCTCTCTTCTCTTTCCTTGTCCTGCTGTATTTTCATTTTATTCCATTTTAATTTTAATTCGCTTGCCCTTTTTTTTACTTCTTCCTTGGTTGGAAGACCGTACCAAGTTATTTCCTCTTTCTCTTTTGTTATTACTTTCTTTCCCTCTTCTCCCCCTTTTGGCATTGGTTTGTCGTACCCTCCTTTTTCTAACCACGCTTGCTTTTTAACTTCCTCCCTTCTTATTTCCCTAATCTTCCTACGCATATTACCCTCTGTTTCTGCTCTTTTTCTTCGATCGTACTCCTCTCTTCTAGCTTTTTCCGCTTCTTTACTTTCCCCGGCCAGTGGTTGAAGAAGATCGACCCACTTTATACATGTGTGGGTCAATAATTCTATCCCCACCAACTGCAGAAAGCAATCCTTGCATCTCACTATCAGCTGTTGATTCATTTTTCTAAAAATAAATGTTTTTTCTGTTGTTTCTTGGCTTTGTAAATGTAAGTGTTTGTGTAATTTTTTTGTTTTGTCAGTGTTGTAACAGAATCGAATTATTTACATGCATGCCACTCAAAAGGAAAAATTCAAACTTTACTTTTAACCAATAAATTTTTTAATATCTTTTACGTTCCAATTACCTAAAGACTTACCATTCTTTGTTTTAATTTCGTAAATTGTTGGTGAGATCTTTGCTTTAATAAAAAATGGTCCTTCGAAATTTTTATTCAATTTTTGAGCTATTCCTTCCCCTTTATTTGACAATGTTTTATTGCTTTTCAGTACTCGTTCACCAATTTTAAAAGTTATAGGTCTACGTCTTAGATTGTAATACCTAGATTGTGTTTCATTTGCGGTATCTAAATTTTTAACCACTTTCTCTCTAATTATTTTTAATTTTCACATCCTATTTGCCCATTTTTCTGATTCTTGAAATTCTATTTCGCTTTTTCCCTCTAAATCTTTATTTAGCGCTTGAATTGGTTGGAGTTCCCTACCCAAGTTAAAAAAAGCTGGTGTGAATCCTGTTGATGAATGTTTACTAGTATTTAACGCAAATTGCAGACCATCTAAATTTTCGTCCCATGTTTTATGGTCCTTTTCTAAATACGCTTTAATTGCTGTTTTAATTGACCTATTACATCTTTCAGTCGAATTTGCCTGTGCATGATATTTAGGCGTTTTCGAATGTCTAATACCAAATGTTTTTGTTAAATTAACTATTGATTTATTTCCGTACTCCTTTCCATTATCTGTAAACAAAATTCTAGGTGTTCCCCATTTCGAAATTATACGTTTATGAAATTCTTTTTCCACTGTTGACGATAATTTATTTTTTACTGGAATAATTTCCACCCATTTTGTAAACATATCAACAAACACTAAAATGTATTGATTTCTCGATTTTGTCATTGGTAATGGGCCCATCATGTCAGATGCTACTACTGTCCATGGTTCTTCGATTATACGCTTTCCCATCAAACCTATCTGATTATTTACTTTTGGTTTTATTCTTTGACAAATTTCGCATTCTTTTACATATTTTAATGTTTCAGAATACATTCCAGGCCAAAAATAATTTTCTGAAATTTTTGCGTATGCTTTTTCCATGCCTAAGTGTCCTGCTTGTTTATTATCGTGGTTTTCAATCAAAACTTGTTTTCGCAATTCTTTCGGTATTGTTAATTTCCACGGGTTGCTATCTAGATTTAAGCTTAATTTTAAAGGGCCGGGTCTATAGAAATACAACTGATTATCGCGTATTCTCCAATTTTGATTTTCCTCAGGTTTATTTTTAACATGTATTATTTTACTTGTATACCAATTATCCTCAATTTCTTTAAAATCTTTTTCTTTATTTTCCACTACACTGGATAAAATACTAGATACTTTTATTTCATTTTCATTAGATCTTGATAATGCATCTGGAACATGGTTTAAACTTCCTTTTCTGTAAACAATTTCATAATCATATTCCAATAATTCTAACGCCCATCTTGCTAATCGGCCAGTTAGATTTTTTAAATTATGTAACCACCTTAATGCAATGTGATCTGTGATTACTTTAAAAGAATAACCTTCTAAGTATGGTCTAAACTTTCTTATTGTCCAAACTA
>NC_046661.1:3429987-3431103 GCF_010883055.1 Belonocnema kinseyi | reverse complement strand
TTAGTAAGTGTTTAATAGTCGTAAATGCCTGTTCCTGGTTGTCAGACCATTCCCACTTTACTTCCTTTTTAAATAATTTTTGTAAAGGTTCTATAATTTCTGCAAATTTTGAAATAAATTTCCTATACCAAGAAGCCATTCCTATCAGTCTTTGAACTTGTTTAATTGTTTTTGGCCTCGGAAAATTTAAAACTGGTTCAATTTTTTCTTCATCAACATGCAATCCTTTTTCATTTACTATAAAGCCCAAATATTTAATTTCTGAACATCCAAATTCGCATTTATCCAAACTCATTGTTAAACCTGCACTTTCAATTTTATCTAAAATTATTTCCAAATATTTTAAATGTTCTTCAAAAGTTTTAGAAACTATAATTATATCATCAAGATAACAAAACACATTTGGCTTTAATTCTGCTGTTATTATTTTGTCCATCAGGCGCTGGAATGTAGCAGGAGCATTTGTTAATCCAAATGGCATCCTTTTAAATTGATACATTGCTTTGCCTGGTACTATAAAAGCTGTGATTGGTTTCGGTTCCTCGTCCAGTGGTATCTGGTGATATGCTGAACGAAGATCGATTTTTGATATGTATCCTGCTGATCTTAATGTATCTAATATTTCAGACATTATTGGAATTGGATATAAATCTTTTTTCGTAATTTTATTTACTTTTCTTAAATCCAAACAAAATCTGTATTTTCCATTAGGTTTTTTAATCACTACTATCGGATTTGACCAATCGCTATTCGATGGTTCTATTATTTTTTCTTCTAAAAGTCTATCTACTTCCTCATACATAAACTCTCTTATTTTCGGTGATACGTAATAGTATCTTTGCTTAATTGGCTCATGACCTTGCACATCTATTTTATGACTAGTTAGATGTGTCGGTTTTAACTCTGTTCCTTGATTCGTAATTTTTCTTTTAATAAAATTTTCTAATTGCACTTGTTGTGCTTCATTTAACTCTATTATCCCTTCAGAAATATCCTTGCAAAATTCTAAATTTTTCTTTCTTTCTATTTTTACGCGTTTTATATTATTATTAATAACCGCATTATTCCTAAAATTATACCAATTACATTTCCTAATTGCGAATAATTTTTCTATTA
>NC_046661.1:3417291-3429887 GCF_010883055.1 Belonocnema kinseyi | reverse complement strand
CAGTATTTGGGGATAGTATTAAAATTTCATTTCTTTGTGGGGTACGATTTTGTCTATTTGGGTTTGGGGTACTTTCTGTCTGTGTTTGTGTTGTCATTCTGGAGATTGCACCTGTCGCTTGACTTGTATCTTTTTCCCCCCATTCTAACTCTCTATTTCGTACCGTTACGAATTCTAAACTCAAATTTCTTGCTAATTCTTCTCTTCTACTTTCATTTATTCTTTCGACCGTTTGAATACTAATATTTTCATTTTCAAAATTACCCGCATCTGCTTGTGCGTTATCTTCCTCGTTTATTCTTTCTGAATCTATTCTATCCTCTCTATTTTCTCCGACACTATTTACTGCAGTTGCCATTTTTGCAATAATTTTTATTTTACCCTACCTTAACTTCATTCGATTTTTTCTATTTTAATTTCTCATTTTTTCCGACTAGCTCAGGGGTTCTACGGGCTGACTAAAAACCGGCGCGTTCATTCAAGTGAACGCCTCGGTTTTTACTACTGCGGATGCACGGTTTTTTCTACTGCGGATACTTGTGTGGCGTTACCGCGTATTGCAAGCACTCACTGGGGAGGGGGAGCTTGGGGTTGCTTGTGTGACGTCACTGGTATCTACTTTGCGCCAATTTTCATTACTGACCTCGCTTTATTTTTTAACTTTCTTATTTCTTATTCCATTTTCTCCTAGTTTTTTGCTAACTTTGTAATTTTTCTATTCTATCTAGTTTGTTCCTACTAGTGAATTCTATTATCCCGCTATTTTTCCGAAATTCATTTCCGTTTTTTCCAACCGTATTCTTGCAAATTTTTTGTTTTAGACGAATGTTTTTTAAACTCCTCACTTATCCAATTCTGATAAAAGGAGTACAGATATGGCGTTTTTTCTCAGGGTAGTTTTGTTTTTTGTTAAAGGTGGCAGAGCTTGCGAACACGCGAAGTATACCAACTATTTAACGGACATATATAACAGTCTACCCGCACTTTTTCTAAAAATCAATAAAACATTTTAAATAAAATATCACTCTACTAAAAATTCATGTTCAAAATATTTCGACTCAAAAATTCAAATTTTCTCCAGTTCATGGCACACATGCACAATTCAAACATATATTTTTCCTCGTTTTATGACCTCTGTTCTCAACTTCCGTTTTCGGGATTTTTGGAGGGAATGTGGGTAATTTTAGGAGGGCGCCAAATTTGTGGGGGATTTCACAAATTAAAGGAAAGGAAGGGGATTTTGAACGTCGAGAAGCGGGTGTAGTCAATGAGGAGGAGGCGATTAGATATAAAAGCACAATTCACACACTCTCTTCTCTCTAGAAAGCCAGAACCTATTATACTTCTCCATGCAACCGCACCTCATTCTCGCTATAAGTTCCTCACTTGCTTTCTCTACTTTCTTACACAAATAATGTGCTCTCTCCCTTGGCATAATCGAAACATAGTTTCCGTTATACCTTGACTCTCTTATTCTTTCCTCTCCTTCTGCCTTTTCTTTCTCCATGCCATTCTTTTGAACCAACGCATATACCTTCCTTCCTTGCTCGTGCATTCTGGTAACTTCATCCATCTGCAATCCATTCGTTCTCAAATACCTTTCCCTTTCCATCTCCATTTTTGCACCACCACGTCTCCCTAAGCAATTTACTTCCTCCCTCTTCCAAAAATTTCTCCTTATATTTACACACTCGACTCCCTGTTATAATCCCTAAACTCGTTCTTTCTGTCTCCTTCCTGACAATATAGTTCGGCGTATTCCTTGACAACTCCAGTATCCACTTTACATACCTCGCCTGTACCCTATTTACTTCCTCACTTACCTTCCTATACCACACCTCCACGCCGTAAAGACACTCATCACTAGCAAATCAAACACTTTTATTCTCCTTTCAAAATCATCTGCGAACAATCTCTTCCCCAGCCCGCACACCTGCCTCATCACCACATTTGCCCTTCTCACTCTCTCTTTTACAAGACCACCGACTTCCCCATTTCTTCGAAACAGGAAGCCCAGGTACACAAACTCTTACACCTCCTGTACCGCTTTTCCTTCTACTTCCACTTCCCTCCCCCATCTCTCCCACCTCCTTTCCTGAACACCATAACCTTCGACTTGTCCGCATTTAACTCTAACCTATTCTTGTCCAAGTATCGTCTCAACCTCTTCATCATCTCCTTTAAAGCCTCTTCGCTCTTTGCCAACAGCACTATGTCATCTGTATATGCAAGTGACCATATCCTGACTCCTCTTACCCTAACTCCTCCTACCACTCCGGCCGCTAGCTTACTTTCCATATCCGCGATCAAAATTGCAAAAAGCGTTGGATAAAGCGGGCTCCCTTGCCTCAATCCCCTATTCATCCAGAATCCCCCAGAGGTTCCCTCCCCTCCTCTCACCCTATCGTTCTTCTCCTCATATATCTTCTTTACCCTCTCGATCAGGTCCCTCTTCACTTTCCTCTCTTCTATTGTCTCCCATAACCTCCCCCTATCCACTGACGGGAACGCGCTCTTTAGATCTACAAGAACGCGTACACTTAAGCACCCTATTTGGTTAATTCTCTATCCACCATGTGTTGCAAGACGTAAATATTGTCAATAGTGCTCCTTCTCTCTCTAGAGTTCGCCTGCGTCTACGGCAATATTCCTTTCCCTTCAAGATCCTTTCGCAGTCTATTTGCTAACACCATCGCCTATATTTTGTACGCAGTATTCATGAGCGTGATTCCTCTATAATTTTCCTGCCTCTCCCTATCCCTTTTCTTATACAGTGGTACGATCAACCCCTCTCTCCACCCTCTTGGGAATCCTTCCCCCCTCCAAACTTTTTTCACTACCCCCATCAGCCTCTGCCTTACCTTTTGTGTGCCAAACAGCCATGCTTCGTTCTCTACCCCGTCCATGCCTCCTGCCTTCGATTTTTTCAACTTTCCTATCTGCTTTTCTATCTACTCGTCGTTCAGCTCCTCTTCATACACCTCTCTATTTCTCCTAATCCCCTTATCTCTCTTTCGAGTATCTGACCCCTGAAATGAATCCTTAAAAAATTTCCTCCATTCGTCGGTCCCTATCTTCTCACTTATCCCCACCCTACGTTTCCTAAACCTATCAATTATATTCCATACGTCTCCTTCTGTCTTAACGCTTCTCAACTCCTCTTCCAGCTCTTTTTCTTTTTCCTGCTCTCTTCTTACGCATCGCCCTAAACTCCTTCCTGATTTCAACGTACTCCTCCCTTTTCGCGGTTCCTTCCTCCCCCTTCTTGTATTTCTTTTTCACCTTTCTCTTCATCATTTTACATTCCCTTTCCCACCACGGCTTTACCATTCCTTTCTTCTTTTTCCTAAATACCTTATTTTGCACACAACCTTTCACTTTCTCTTGTAGATCCTCCCATATATCGTCTGAGGACTCCCCCTCAAAGTTTACGTTGCCCAACTGCTCCTGATACTTCCCTATTACCTCCCTCGCCCATGACACCCTCTCCCCTAACGACTCTTCTTGCCCACCCTGCCTTTCGCCTTTTACTCACATACGTGTATTCTCCCTTTTCGTCCCTTTTTGCCATACCATTCGCCACCACCCACCCTCTATCTTCCATCCAGTCTCTTAGAGTCTCCTCCTCTTTATTTATTATTTTATCCTTCGATATTCTTTCAAAGCTCTCCCCTTCCTGATACAGGCCCCCTTTCCGTCCAATTCTCGCATTAGAATCTCCCCCATCACCACCATACCCTCATCTCCCTCTCCTACTAACTTTTCTATCCTTTCTTTAATCCTTTTCATTCCATTCTTATTGTAGACAATCACAAACTCATACATCACCCCTCCTATCTGTACAGCCTTCATTTGCACGCCGTCCCCCTCTCCCTCTCCATGAACTTCTTTCTCTAATCCATTCTTAACCCCTGTTATAAGTCCTCCACTAGCCCTTCCTTTCCTTTTCACTTTGACCGCCTCCTGTAGCCTCCACCTATAGCCCCTTTCAGCAAGATAGATATCAGAATTTTCTACTTTAAGTAACTCTTGTTCATAAAAAGAACCCATAATAGGTTCATCTTGATAATCTTTAAGTATGTATGTTACAGATACAGTATTTTTTTTATTTCGTTGATTGTGAATATTTCAGTAGTCTAGTTAGGTGTATAACCTTTTTTCAAATACATGTTGAAATTTACTGATTCAAAAATTTTCATCAACTTTAAATAGTGATTTCTGGTTCACATTTTTAACTTAAAATTTGTAATACACATACAATAATAACTTTTTTCATGGTTATTTGCAACATCTTTTGGTTTCATTTCGATAGTTCGATGCTTATCATTATTGTAAGAAGATACCAAATTAGATAAATTATTTAGCGATTTATAATTTCTTTGCAGACTGAATTACTTCCACATTTTCTTCTTTAAAGTTCTATTAAATCGCTCACAGATTGATGCGTTTCAATTACTGTAAGTTCATCCGATTTTGAAAATGATAGTTATAAAAATTCTTTTCCTCTATCCACTTGTAAATTCTTGGGTATACGTTCGACTATGAGAACGGACTTCATTGCTGCAGTAACGTCTTCAGCTTTCTTAGATTTCACTGGAATAGCCTAAGCAAATTTTTAAAATACATCGAAAATGGCCAATATATATCTATAGCTATTGTTCTCTCGTTGATATGGTTGCATTTCCACAATATCAGATAGCCAACTTTCATCTATTTTTCGAATATCAACATGTTTGCGAGGATAGTTTAGTCAGTCTAGCATCCAACTGAGAAATGACTGTAGAATAAGGATACGCCAGTTTTGTTTTGTCTCAACATCAACTGGTGAGTTTTTAAATTTGCATTCACAGAACGCTCCAGAACTTAAATAATCATATTATTATTCACTATTTCAGCCTGTAAAGATGCTATAACTTCACACAAGGCATTGGTTTCATGTAATAATAAATTTTGCATACGATATGAATTAACTTCATCACTTTGATCTTTAGCTTTAGCAACATTACATTACCTCTTTTTATCTATATTACAATGTCCATCAGGTGTAATCTTCAATCCTATCCCCCCCCCATCATTGATTGTTTAAAACAGAATGAATCTCTCAAATCTGGATTGGGTAACATTCAACATGAGTTCGAAGCTAGAGTGAACTTAGCTACTCAAAGATCAGTGTATTGCTTAATTTTACATGACCGTATAGACGAATACAATCCAATATGTAGAGGCGTGAAAAACTGCTATAAAGCGCCGATATTGAGCTTCGTTATTTATTTTTACTCAGAATGGAGTACGTGGTGGACGCTCAAGGATTTAAACTGTCAAATAATGAATTTGTGTTAAAATAATTATCTATATTTCCAATTAATGATCATTCTCTAAAAACTTCAAAATTTTTTTCATGAAATCTCCTTGTCAATTGAGCAGCTTATCTACGAAATATGTTGTGTGAGCTGTCTAGTAATAATGTTGAATGTCTACGTATGGTTTTTAAAAGTTTTAATAAAAATTAAAATATTTAAAACAAAAAAAACCCTGTGTTTTTCCATATATTCCTTTACTTTTTACGACAAGAAATAGTATGCATTCAAATCTTATTTATAAAAGGTTTCATGTTTTTTAATGATAATAATAATAATACTAATAATATTAATAATGGAAATAATAGGGATGAAAATTTTTCTTGGTAATTGTTTATGAAATAAATTGTAACTATTAGGAACCTATGAAGAGTGTAAATAACAAACATTTATTTTTTAAACTTAAATTTGAATCATTTTTATTTAAAAAATTATTTTGAAAATAAAGGTTTCAAAGTAATTTTTTTATTTCAAGTCATAAAAGGTTATTTTAAATTTTAGGTTTTGCATAAACTTTATTTTTTAAATTTTAATTTAGTAAATTTAATTAATTTACTTAACATAGATAAGGATTCCAGGAATCTGCGATAACGTCAGCAGAATGGAATTTTGTTTACCGAGAATTGTTTAACATTATATGAAATATGACACCCCTGTCGGCAAAGATCGAAGGAGAAGGTTTAATTAATTTACTTTATATAGACAAGGATTCCAGGAATCGGCGATGATGTCATCAGCATGGAATTTTGTTTACTGAGAATTTCTATAATATTATGAGGGTGGTTGAAGATCTTGGAAATTTTCAATGACGCACTATTGCGATAAACATTTAATACATAAAAATTATATTATTTGGGGGTAAAAAACTTCAATTCCGGGAATAGCAGGTATTAAATAGCCTCATATTGAGATATCGTATATTATATCATCTCCTTTTCCATATTTTTGTGGTTAAAAAGATCCATTCCGTGATTTTGAGACATTTATGCATTTAAGACATTTATGCATTTAAGACAGTACCCAGTAATGTAATTATTCTTTGCCAAACTATTGTTATCTTTATTTTAGAAAGTTATTTGTAACAAATGTTATCTAATTCAGTTACTTAAGACAATAAGGAACATCATTTTTTATAATTATGGGTGTTTTTGAGAGGAAAGACGAAGTTTTGGCCAAAAGTAATACCGTCGATATTGTGTGATTATGTTTAGTTCATCAGTTCACGAATTTGTCAAATTCATTCTGGGGTGTCATTGATTGATTTTTAAGTTTCGAAAATCAAAAATCAATTTAAAAAATATTGAACATGAAAGACTCTTGACTCTCATATAAATAAGGAAAGAAAATATCAATCATAGCAACACGGACACCAATAAAAAAATGCGTATTATTCCCTCAAAACTTTCTTCTGTAGGGTGTCGTTCACTGAGAGATACGTATGCCGTTCACTGGTTTTGAAGGTATAATAAGAATATTTCAAATACATCCAAATCACTCAAATTTGAGACTAATATTTATTTAATTCTATTGCAAAACATGATAATCTAACCTCTTAAAGTACTACAAAATAACAAATAACTTATGTTCTAACTATCAGAGGAATTCCAAATTAACGACATGACTAATTTTATAATGTCAACATGTCCTTCTGAAGGTGGAAACAATAATGCTATTTAATTAATATAAATTCAGTAATTTTCTGCTGAATAAATATTGAAATACAAATTACATAAATAATAGAATATTTATTCGTTTACAAGTATCTATTTTACATCGCTGAAATTATAATAAAAGCATTTTCATTGCACAGTGTCGTTCACTAGAAGAGTGTCGGAAATACCCCTGTTCACCCCAATTTCGCAATGTATTCTCAATCAAATAAACTCTGCGTTAAAAAATTGGTACAAAAACGTTTTGTTTGTGCAAAATCACGCTTACAATAATGATAATATTGCATTTTTGTATATTGAATATTAAATATTATAATAGTTCTTAATGCAGGCTTCTCTTACAAATAACTTTTTAGATTACTACATATTTTTCATTGACAAAAAGTAAGTGATTCTCGATCATATCATCTCTGCATGGAGACTTTGGGACAAGAATGTTTCGTTTATGCAACACCACGTTTAGGATAATAATACAATTTTGTATTTCCTTCAGTTTTCTTCATTTCGAGGTGGGAGTGGGGGGTAGCGTGAACTCAGGCAAAAGTAGCATATTCTGATTTCTGAGTGGGTACCGTTTCTGCATAAACGGAAGAGAGGGATAGATGACTCCCTCTGTCCCCTACTGAAAATTCCTATATAGGTTCGTATATAGGATCCTATATAGGAACCTACATAGGATCCTATATAGGATTCTACATAGGATGCTATTTGTTTCGCCTGTAGGTGCCACCTATAGGAAAGGACATAGGATCCTATATAGGTGCCTGTATAGGACACTCCCTAATAAGGTACCAATAATGCCTAACTGATGGTACATAACTAATGATACCTCATGGTACCTAATGGTACGTATGTCTCTAGGTGCTCCTGGAGAACCAAAAAAACTTCTGCGCAGCCCTAAGTACTATAAAATAGTACTACGCATCTGGATACGGTCCCATGCAGAAACATATACAGGATCCTATAAAGGATCCTTTATAGGTTCCTGTATAGGATCCTATGTCATTTCCTATAGGTGGCACCTATAGATAAAACACATAGGTTCCTATGTAGGACCCTATACAGGATCTGATGTAGGTTCCTATATAGGAACCTATATAGGAATTTACAGTAGAGCCAAGACTCTAACCTCTAGCCTTTTGTTGCACTGACGGATTACACTGTTAGAAAATTCTGTAGAAATTTTCAGAGACGCGTCACTGAAGCTTTATGCAGAAAACGCTTCTAAATTTTCCGAAACTATAACAGAAATTTTAGCAACGGCAACTGCATGAAACTCCAGTCACATGTATCACAAAATTATGTTGCAGTTTAGGAATTTTCAGTTACTGTAACTGAAAATATGTTATGTTATATGTACCCTGATTGTATTAAATATATCATCAAAGCCCATCTTTCATGTTAGGATTTTTTTTTTAATTTTAAATATTGAGTATATTATATAACCTAGTTATTTACATATAAACTTTGTGCTTATATGGTCTTACTCAGCGCCGGATTAACATTTTTTGGGGCCTGGGGCTAAACCTCGAAGGGGCCCTCTTAAGGGCAGAGAAAATCCCAGTTTTGCTGTAACGTACGTAATTTTTTGGGGTCAGGGGCCCCTCGGCCCCCTGGGGCCTGGGCCACTAGCCTCACCGTGCCCTTTAGTAAATGCGGCGCTGGTCTTACTTTAATTTTTATTCTTAAGACAATTATATACAGCAAGTTCATATTAAAATTAATGAACCAACAATAATGTCTCTATACATTACATGTTTAGAGAAATTTACTCACAAGATCGAGGCGTCCTAACGATAGGATGCCAACGCACGCGATCGACTAGATGATACTTAACCAAAAATATAAACAATAAAAAGCTAACCAAGAAGTAAGAACTAGAAAGTTTTAGATCGCGGAATTGAACAAGATGGAGCTAGAAGTTGGCCAAAACTAGAAGATGCTCGCTCGCTCCATCAAAACATTAAAGTGCTATCTCGGGCGAGCAAAGCATGAAGGTGCCACTTCACGCTTATAATCTAAATGCGAGAAGTGGCAACCTTCATGCTTTGCTCGCCCGAGATAGAACTTTCATGATTTGATGAAGCGAGTGAGCACCTTTTAATTTTGGCCAACTTCTAGCCTCATCTTGCTCGATTACACGAGAAAGGCAACTTTTTGGAAAAAATGGTCGATTTTTTATAAAAATAGTTGCATTTTTATCCAGGAAAGATTTCATGTCTACTAAAGATAAATGAATTCTTAAATCAAAGACAAATAATCAAAACAAATAGTTGAATTTTGATCCAAAAAAGATTTCAGTTTCACTTTTCGACGTAAAAATATGTGCTTTAAGTGAGAACGAAATTGTCTATGAGAATAGTTGCATTTTCTAACCAAAAATATGAATTATCAACAAAACAGTTGAATTTATAACAAAGAAGAAAAAATACTTTATTACAAAATTCTTGAATTTTAAACCAAAGCGTTGCATTTTTATCAAAGAAAGATGCGATTTATGGTAAAATAGATGAATTTTTTAAATAGAAAGACAAATTTTCAAAAAAAAGTTGAATTTTCAACCAAAAAGATTAATTTTCTATGAAAAAAGGCGGGTTTTCAAAACAATAAATTAATTTTCAACTAAAGAGGACAATTTTGCAACCAAATAGTTGAATTTCGAACTAAGGAAGATAAATTTTCAACCACAAATTGAATAGTAAAATTTTCAGTCAGAAAAATTAATTTTGAACGGAACTGATGAATTTTAAACTAAAATTTGACTCTTCAACTCGAATAGATTAACTTTACGTAAAAAAGATGAATTTTCAACTAAAAAACGCAAATTGTCAATCAAAAAATTGAATAGTGACATTTTTAGTTCATAAAATTAATCACCGGATTTGGCCCCCAGTGACTTTTTTCTTTTCCCAAAACTGAAGAGACCCATGAAAGCACATCGATTTTCAACGATTGAGGAAATAAAAACTGCATCGCTGAAAGAACTCAAGACTATACCACTTTGAATTACTTTGAAGGGGACAACATAAATATTGAGGAATAAATGAATATTTTTTAAGAAAACCATAAAGTCACCTAATTTTTTGAACACACCTCGTATGACGAGTTCGTTATCCAGCTTTTTTCGAAGAAATTCTAAAAAGTTAGAGCATTTTGAATATTTTTGAGACCACTTTTTTAATATTTGAAAATTTTTTTGAAAGAAATTTATAGTAGACCAAAATACGAACAATTTATTCATATTACTTTTTGACAAAATAAAAATTACGAAAGTTATAGCATTTTCAAAACAAAACGAAAATTAACACTTGAAGCCAGACAAAGCGTGATATGGGAAAAAGTCAAAAAAAAAGAAAAACGTTACTTTCACGACCCTGTAGGATGAGTAGTTCTTATTTTATTTTTGAAAACCAACATTGAAATTTAAAAAAATTATATTTGAGTACAACAATACACGATACGAGAATAAGTAAGACAAAATTTATTCAACAAAAAAAGATTTAAACATTTTTTACGAATATGTTTTTGATAGGAAGCGTAGTTTTTTTTAATTGTAAAAACAAGATTAAAAAAATATATACATATATAAACAAGGCAATAAGAAGAAGACTATTTCAATTTCCATGGATATTATGAATTATAATGATATAAAATTTATTAAAATGATACATGTTTCAGCGCAGCTAAGAATAAAATTTAACGCAAAATAGGAAACAAATATTAAAGTAATCATGAAAAATACAATTTCTACTTTCTTTTGCAGCACGTAAAGAAAGGGAGTTCATAATCGCAAAATTGCAGTTGTCGATTCGTTATACAAATATAATATTCGTTAAATATTCAAATATTAATATTCAAATATTCGTTAATACAAAGTCCGAGCGCGTAGCGCGAGGTTAATAGAAAATCGAGCGCGAAGCGCGAAAATCAACAATCGCGCGCTCTAGGTGCATCGAAAATACGAGTCGCGCGGGCTACGCGCGATGAGAAACTGCCCACGCAGCTGTCAGATTTTTTAAATCTGATTCACTGACAATCTGTACTCGAAAAACATTTTTCTGCGCAAAGTCGTTTTTTCAAGATTCGTCTATGATTCGTTTTTTTAACAATATGTTAGGACTGATCAGTAAATGACGCAGAAATAGTTAAATATATACAGTGAAACTCTTTAATAGCCCTCCATTCTATAGCCCTTCCAAGAATTGACGCCGCGCCGCAGGTAGATGTAACAGGAGCTGCGCGGGTGTGCGGTTGTTACTCAGGCGAGCACTCAAGCGTGACCAAACAAAAGTGAAGCGGGCTTTAATGAGTTATTTGCCACCCACCTTCAGCCCCAAAATCGACACTATAGAAGAGTTATACTGTATAATAAAATAAAATTCAGATTTGCTCAAACTTTACGTGTTCAAAACGGGCGATGATAAATTCCGCCGTACGTACCTGTGTACTTAAGTCAGCGGGAGTCCTTTCTCTCTAAATCTAAATGAGCGAAAATTCGCTGATTGGCAGCTCATATATGCTGATTTAGTCAGGTATAAGTATACCACTGGGAATCAGCAAATATTCACTGTTTTAATCAGTGAAACTGTAACTCGCTGGTTCAAGCAGCTAAGTTTCACGGGTCTAATTACTGACTACTCGCTGATGAAATCAGTGTTTCTCACTAGTTTCGTCAGCGTATTTTGTTTTTTTGAAATTTATGAATTAGTAAAGTTATGGGAATAAAAGAGAATTTTCGTTTATACTTAAAGCATTTTGTAAATTTATTTTAACATACAAAAAATTGAAATACAAGAATAAATAATTAACAGCTTTGAACAAAAGTTTAGTACAGTGTTGAAACAATTTCAAACTCAGCGCGTAAATGTGGATTAGCGAATATCACTCAAAATGCAAAATAAAATTCAACAAGCTTTCTGACGCAAATAATGAAAAGAAATCAGCATTAGGGATTTTTTTCATGTTGGAAAATTACCATTTTTTAAACTTATTTTGTGAATTTACTTATTAAATAAGCTTGACTTTTCCTTAGAGTGATTTACAATGAAATGCCTTGATCGAAATAGTAATCTCAGATATTATCGATCTTCAAATTACACAAGTTTACGTGCAAATCAAAAGCAAATCAAAAGCAAATCAAAAGCCGTCATCGGATTATTGTCGTGAGGGGTTATAAACCAACTATCTCCTTGCACAAAATCTGAATGCATGTTCTGAATTTTCGCGCAGACAATATATGGTTGCACGTTTGTTTTAGCATCAGTAATTACTTGTTTGGTGTCGTATGGTACATTCGTTCCCTTCTGCAAAAAATAATCGTGAGAAAAGGGGGATGGTCGGTAAGGCCGGTTTTTGGCCTAATTTATTTTTGGACTAAAAAATCTGAAAAAATCATGGTAGTATCTTATAAGTATCCCGAGTCGATTGCACGCTAAACGGACTACCCTCCACCTCCCAGCTACCCCCACCCCCCCTACAAATATAGGAAACACCACTACCCACCAACTGTATTTTCGAGAGATTTGACACTTGAACGACAGAGTTCAACGGATGCCAGATTCGTAATTAG
>NC_046661.1:3406500-3417191 GCF_010883055.1 Belonocnema kinseyi | reverse complement strand
ATCGACTCGGGATACTTATAAGATACTACCATGATTTTTTCAGATTTTTTGGTCCAAAAATAAATTAGGCCAAAAATCGGCCTTACCGACCCTCCCCCTTTGATTCTGCAATTTATAAGTGTGATTTATAAGTGTGAAATGTCACTTACAGGTAAAAAGCCAATCAAAAAGTTACTTGGGTCGTCCAATTTTTCCTCGTCCATTTGGTGAACTTCATCTACATCTCTTCGCTTGATGAAAGATTTAAAAAATATTCCTAAACTCTAATGCGATATGTTCACTTCTATGATTTAAAATTATTCAATATTTGAATTAATTAAGAAATGGCTTTATATCTATAATCTTACTCTTTTCTTTCCTTTTGCCACGATAACATCAGTTTTGTAATAGATTACACAAACACACGAAAAAAAAGTATGCGGATCTGGTAACAAGACACACGTATTCGTGTGGATTTTGGGGCGCTGAATTCAAATTCGGTATCAAAAATCACCCATCACGTCATGGTTGAGCCATAACCTCAAAAAATGACGAAAAATCATGCACTGAGGCGAATAAATTTCAAAATAATGCCAGTGATGCAAAATTTCACTTCCAAAACATGTCGACAACTGTGAAGGTTCAACCCTTGCCTGATATCAACTTATTTAATTAACTTTATCCAACAGAACCTGACCTCACCTAACCTGAATTAACAGAAATTTATTGAACTACACGTAAAGTTCTGGAAGCACATTTTCCCAGTAGCAAATGTGTGCTACATCGAATGGGTCAACTCGAGCCTAACCTAGAAATAAATCTAACCTAGCCTAACCTAACCTAACCTCACGAAACACAATTAAACTGATTGTGTTTTCCCGTTGTTTTGCGGTACCGTTTCATTCAGCCTCGGCTTAACCTACATAGAGGTTTAACCTATCCTAACCTACCAAAACCTGACCTAACCTAACCTCGCCGAATGAAATTCAACCACACGTGTAGCTATGTAAGCGTACGGTTCTCAGTAAGGTTCTCAGGTAAGTGTCCCCATTGTAACATTAAAACTCATTTCATTGTACTACAGGTGGTTAAAAATGTAGACGCACATTACTCATTTGAAGAAACTTAGAACTACAAGTAGAATTCTTAAACTTAATTCTTAAACTTAAGGGATATATTTATACTATCTGTCGTGTTTACATTTTATCTTGCTTTTTAACATAATTAAATTAAATTATAGACCTACTTTAGTCTATTTTCTGCCTGCTATAACGTGCCCTTTTTTCTTCGATGGAACGATGCAAAGGGTTACGCTTACGTTTAAGGCCTAGATTCGTTTCCCTTTTCAACATCCAGCAAAAATCAGCCATCATGACCTCGTCGCATCTACCCTGATATCGTTGTTCCATCACTTTTATGTCTTGATGAAAACGTTCCCCTTGTTCTTCGCTGAAATCGCCAACATTTTCTGGAAACTTATCCAGATGGGAATCTAGAAAGTGAAGTTTTAAATTCATCAAGCAGCCTAACTTTATGTAGTTTCTTATCATTTTTGCAACAATATTCTCGTAGTCTGGACTTTTTTTTGTTACCGAGGAAATTTGGTTTTACTGCCTTAAAACTTTCCCAAGCGTCCATTTCAATTTTCGTCAGGTGGCTCACGATCCATCTTTGTCTAACTCCTTGACAAATTGCTTCATGAGCCCAAGCTTTATGTGGAGGGGTGATAGTAACATTTTTTTTGGATCAACGAGGCTTTGATTGATGATATTATGAAATCAGCTTTGAATGAATCTCTTAAAGGCCAATGTTTTTTGCTGTAATGATTGGCTCGATATCTGCTATTCCACAGGCAAATAAAGCATGGCTCTCTCGTGAAACCCGATTGTTAGCCTAATATCATTGTTATGATTTTGAGATCACCTCATATTTGCCATTTGTGATTTGTGTAATTAACTTTTTCAAGAAGCATTTTAAAATTGTTATATTCTTCTTTGATAACCGTTGATGACCGTTGCGTTTTGATCAATGAATGAAAAGTCGCCATTCTTCGTCTCTGTACACATTTTTCTTCAAGTGGTTCATTAGTCCGTTAACGTCAGTGCAGTATACTAAAGACGTCTCTTCGTCTTTAACGAAAAACTTTCTGAATTCTTTGTACCTGTCGCGATAGAATGAAACTTTTGTCTTTGGATCTAGAAGATTTCTACACCAACCAGGTGATCCATTGATGAAGAGCTACGGTTGCATGATGACGACGTCGGAGAGCCCGCTTTCCCACCCTGACCAGACGCCGATACTGGGGGTTTGCCCTGCATCGTAATACACTTTCTACTTGTGTCTGCCCACCGTCACCACGTGGAGGTGCCCTGGTTACAGACACAGGCGAATAATGCTAGCAACAAGCGGTTACGAAACTCCAGGCATTTACTGCTATTAATGTCAAAATATGAAAGTACGGTTCAGCCGAAGACGAATGAAACGGTACCGCAAACACAACGGGACAACACAATCAGTTTAATTGTGTTTCGTGAGGTTAGGTTAGGCTAGGTTAGATTTATTTCTAGGTTAGGCTCGAGTTGACCCATTCGATGTAGCACACATTTGTTACTGGGAAAGTATGCTTCCAGAGCTTTACGTGTAGTTCAATAAATTTCTGTTAATTCAGGTTAGGTGAGGTCAGGTTCTGCTGGGTAAAGTTTTGTTAAATAAGTTGATATCAGGCAAGGGTTGATCCTTCACAGTTGTCGACATGTTTTTGAAGTGAAAATTTTCATCACTGGCATTATTTTGAAATTTATTTGCCTCAGTGCATGATTTTTCGTCATTTTTTGAGTTTATGGCTCAACCATGACGTAACGGGTGATTTTTGATACCGAATTTGAATTCAGCGCCCCAAAATCCATAGGCATACGTATGTCTTGTTACCAGATCCACACACTTTTTTTTGTTTGTGGCTGCGTTACCATCGGTCATGTGTTTAGGACCATTATATACATCAAAAAGACTCAACTTATCCTTATCAATCTGAAAAAAATTAGAAGTGAAATAAAATAATACCAGGTTTCGTACAGTCCTCCAGGAACTTGGTGTTCTCATATGGAGAAATGTAGTCGCTCCATTTTCAGGAAATCTTTAAAATATTTATTCTGACAAAGTAAAGTTTTTCGAAATTTCAACTTTACTATTTTCGGACATTGACGTCAACATTTTAAACTTACAATTAAGCTACATTTGAATAGATTTTAGTTTCTATATTCAACAAGTGGCCAAATCTGTTAGACTAACCAAATTCTCGTAATGCACGTTTATTTTTTCACATCAGAATATATCGATTAAAGGAGGACCTACGTTCAAATGAAATCGTTGAAACCAAACCATTCAAATTTAATTTCGAATATTTAATATAAGTCTCTGATTAAGCCTCAGTTTCTTAAAATTCAGCGCCGTGGAATATACAATATTTTTATAGTAAAAGATAAAACTACAATTAGAAGGATAAATGATCCGAACGTTTATATTAAATTATTTATAAAACAGTTTTTACTTTCATATGTTTCAAGCAAATGACAAATAAAATGTTTGATTGAAGTAATTCTCAATAATGACTATTGTGAACCAATCATCTTGGGAAGTTTTTCTATTTTCAACGTTAAGTTTTCTATACGTCGAAATACAAAATCTAGACCGGAACATGAACTGCTTACATAATTAACAGAATTTAAGAAAAAACACTAAATGTAACACCATTTCCAATCGTTTGGATAAATAGGGGAAAATATTATCAAAATCTGGCGTCCCTAGTGATTAAAAGGTAATTTTAACATTACCTGCTGCTGTTAGGCGCCAAGCGCGTTCTTAGTGTCACTCCAAAAAAAAGCTGAAAGATTTAAGAATTATCAATACTTTTAGGCGAAAAAGGAGCTTACTCTAACGACATGTTAATTTGCTCAAATAAAAAAAAAAAGAACACTCAGAAAGGTACATAATCGAAGCTCTGGAGGTAGAAATAAAAGGATACTTTGCTGACGCTTACCTCAATTTCTTTATGCCACGCCTGGCAGAAATTTGTGGACAAAAGAGGTCGACAAAATTTTAGTTGTACAAGCCGATGGCCCAGGCTAGACAGGCTTCTCTTTCCTCCTCTCCAGCTTTCCCACTTCTCTCCATCCCGCCAGAAGCTACTGCCGTGAGGTGCTGCCCCCTTTCAAATGCAGTATCCGGTTGCCACTTTATTAGAGTTCATTGCAGTTTATTTGGTAGTTTGCCGGCTTGAATATTTGGCAAGATGGCTGTGCCAGTTTATTTTGACCGCTGCCGAATACAGTATGGCCCGTTACGTCATGAGTGGTTTTTTTTAATCGTTGGTGTCATAGATTCATTTTGGAGCCGAGAGTTATCGGAGGACGAGCCCATCATGATGTGACAGTGCAGCGGGTAGTGAATTTTCTGTTGGTCAGTTGTGCGGTGACACGTGTTATATGTTATTCAGATTTTGAGGAAGCGAGGAATACTTCCGTCAATCTAGACTAGACGTCAGGTCCATAAATACAATATCACCATGACCATCAAGCGTCACCAATCCGACCTCCTGATTAAAAATCGAATCGGAGCATCGCTTAGAGTGTATTTATATTGATTGTTTTTGGAATTGTGCATTTTTGTGTTCATAGATCGTTTAGAAGAAAGAAAAGAAAAAAAATAATCATAGGTTCAATAAATAATGAAAAAAAAACTTTGGAAAAATAAATTTTTCTTTGATTAAAACCTGCTAATTAAAAGACTCTATCAGGAAGTTATGGCTGTATTATGGTGTTTTATCTACTGGTTGTTTCATGAACTGGTGCAAAATTTAAATTACTGAGGCAAGTCGTCTTTACCAAATATTAAAAATTTGTTTTGATATTGGACTGTAGTCCTACCTTAATTGGTTTCAATTTAAACAAAGTAAATGGAATGAAACATGATCGCTGATAATCCTGTAATTAGGCAGCTAAGGTAAAATATAAAGTTCATAACTAAATCTACATCCTAAGGTTTACTCCATCCCAACCCATACCTCGGGCACTGCGCGACTCCTACTCCCGGCTTTCCACAGCAAAAGCAAAAAATTCCCCTTGGCAATGGACAATAGTTGATGTCATGATTCTGCTGGTGACACCTCTAATAACCATGTGGCGGTGGTGGCATGAGTGGTTGGCGGAGATCTCTTGGTAGCACTTTGTGGGCCCAAAGTGAGCACGGTGCTGGTGATCGCTGTTGAGGCTCTATGCATGTCATCCTCTGCGCAGGAATTTTTTTCAGAGGCAGAGGTAGGACTTGGAAATACCCGAAAAGTGGGACTCGCGGATGTAAGCAAAAAGCCCTCACCCCCAGAGGTTGATACCTATGGTTCTATAACAAGCGATAGCCCCATTAAGGCTGTTACCTGTAAGTCAATACTCTAGAGGGAAGATGGTCTCTCGGAGTCCCTCAATTCCTCTGACCTGACAGGAGCAACCCCGGAACGATCTAGCAGCGGGGTTGGTTGAACTGACGACTCTGCCTGAGTGGGAGGCAGAGACAGTCCCAGTAAGGCCAAAACTTTAGCCTCTGTGCTCTGTAGAGGGGATAGTCTCTGCATGTCCCTGAAATTCCTAGTTGTCCAATCGCAATTTCTTGTGTCGAAAATATCGTCCAACTCACTCTGAGAAATCCCTATCTTTATCCGAGGCCTCGAGACGAGAGAGAATTTGAAATCGCCCCTATTTTTTTCTTTTAAGCCGTTCGCTTCAGCGAGGTGCTACGTTCTCCTCTTCCGCCCCTTAGACCTTGAGTGAGATGGGGGCTTTGGTATCGCTCCCCTGGAGCTTCCGGGTTCTACCCGCACCTTGACGGCGGACAAGGTGCGCGACCTGGATACTGCGGGTTCTTCTACACGGCCTTCCTCGTTAGCGGACTGGAAGTTAATTCCTGATTGGCTCGCCTCGGGCTTCCGATGTATTGCAGGCGTTATTTTGGTCGGGGGCAGAATTGAGGTCACCTCAGCTGGTTAGCTTTCGGGGCCAACCTCATTTTCTGGGTTGATGACTCTCGGAAGTTCCGGACTCGGGATCCTTATTTGTCTGTACGGGCAATCTTGATAAGTTTCGGCGTCTGTGGGGAAGCGATTTCTTCGATCGGAAGGTTCCCAATTCAACCACAGGAAGGGTGACAGGTCGATGGCTGGGGATCTTCTGAATTGAAGACGACAAGAGCGGCCCTGTAGCGGCCCTGTAGCGAATGTCTCGTCTGCGGCGATTATAATATTTCGCCTGACGATCGGATACTATATCCAAGTGATGTGCGACCAGATCTCTAAAAGCCGGCAATCGCTTAATCCTACATGCTCAATCCTCTACAGTCAATGGACCTATATTTGGGGTTTACCCCTTCCCGCCTTCTCAACGTTTTTGCCAATCTAGGCTCTCTACCATAGTTTAAGAGCGCTGGCGACACACTTAAATAGCTGGCCTCGGAAGGCTTTTATTCCTTTATTCCAGCACATGCTTGCTTGACTGCATACGAGAGAGAAACATTTAGATTTTCAGTACGATTATCCGATACATGAGACGGCAAGATTGTTTCTAAACCGATTTCTTGTTTCTGATAGGTTCGTCAAATACCGTTCCCTATTCTCCAAATACATGCGTTAAATCTAACGTCAAAATCAAACAATTCTGCGAAACTCCGACCAAATAAAACTTTGCAATCAAAAGTTGGTGCAAAACGAATCGGCAAAATTTTTCTTAAACCTAAAAACGTAATGGGCAAAGTGGCTTGTCCGGCAGTTTCCTCGATCATCCCGTTAGAGTATATAATACACGGACGTGGTTTATCCGCTAATTTCTCAAGCGAACTCGATCAAGTACCGTATTGACTTGACCTAGCGAAATCTGAGGTGCCTTAATAATCAAAGAAGAAGTCATCGGACCCTAGAGTTAATTACCCCTATTCGTTTCCCGACCTCTTAAAGTGTCACCAACGGTAGTGCACACTAAGGGGGCTGGCGCTTAAGGATTCGCACTTCTCACATTTGGGCCCATCGCAGCAGTCGATAAACTCGGTGCTTCAAAAGCATGGGTACCCAATGGAGGATAGCTAAAATCAGCTTCCACCATAGGTGCCTGAGGAAAGCTGTGATAAAACCCATAATTAAAATAAGGCGAATAACTGCTTACACTAGGAGGTGTACCAAACGGTTGTGGTACAAAAGATTTGTGAATGTCGGGAGTAACTACAGCAGCACATGCGTTACTTGGATTGCTGTTGGAATAGTTATTATTTTGGGCTACATTTGAGCGATCTTCAGTTTTGTTAAGGTTATTTTTTAAAAGTCTCTTTGCTACCTCGCTTCTTGTTGTTATCTGAATTATTTTGAATTCTTCCATTATTAGTTAAATCTGAGGTAGTAGGTACATTCCCCGTAGCAGCCACCCCTTCCGACTTTTCACCATTGTTACGGTAGGAAAATTCGGGTAAAATACAATCCTGAGTAGATGGAGGGGGGACATAGGTCTCACTTATCGTTTTGGATGCTTCAAACCTTTTGCCAGCATTTTCCCATTTCTCAAAATTGCGATACTTTGTTTTAAGAAGGGCGGAACATTTTCTAGATGGAAGAGGTTACCAGGCGGCGAAAAGGAATCAAAGAATGGGTTAGTGTTTCGCAGAGTAGCTGTAACATAACTTGCATTCAAATCTATATCATCTCTTAATGCTTCAAAGTGAGGCTCTGAAACACCTGAGATATTCATCGAATGAAAATTATCCCCAAAACTGCCAGCTAGGCGGGAATTCTGAAGATAGGCAGGCATCCTTGATCCCGGGGAATTATAAAATGGCTTGAAAGCCAGATGCGACCATGGTTGAACGACTGGCAGTTGTATAAAAACTGGTCGCGAATGTGAATAGAGAGAATGTGACGACACTCTCTTAATTTCTCACAAATGTCACACAACCAACGTTGGTGGCATGGGCGCTGAGAGGTTTCGTAACCAGACACATATCATAACAGGCGGAGGAAAAAGGGTTTTGTGCATGTAACATCATGGGGGGGGGGGCATCGAGAACACCTCAGAGGGTTCCTTTATTCGCAAAACGCAAAACCGTAGTCTCTCTATCTCTGCGGACAAGCCACGCTCCCCCGTCCCCTCTCACGACTGATGGAAATGACGGCAATGATGTTGGAACCTCATCAGTCGCCATCTCATAGCCATATTATCTCCATCCGTGGATAGGCTGAGATATCGTAAAGTTTCCCAAAGTTCCTTCTCGTGTTAACGACCTTGCCCAATTAATAACCATATCGGTAGTTTCCGTTCATAACCTATCTACTTTAACTGTAGAATTATCCATTTTGGAAATTTTTATACGCTAAAGATTCTTATTATTTTTCAGAAATCGCCAAAATCCGATTATAATTTGCAAAAAATTTAAAATCTGTACTTTGAAATAATTCCGAGTCTTTAGGCCAAAGTCCGGCCATATTCACGAAGCACCGAAAAGAAGGTCAGAATATATTCCCAAAATCACAAGAAATTTCACGAAAGTTCTGAAAAATTTTAAACATTTCCAAAATTCCGTATCAATAGACATCAACTAAAGGTGAATCCATTACTTGTACGATTCCTAAAAATCTCGGAAAAATCTGATTCCACACTGACAGTCACGAACAAAAACAAAACTTTTGAACGCAATTGTGAAAATTCCGTTACGAATAGCCGAACATATTTCGAATCCCGTAATTATCTGAAATATTGCACATTCAATAAATATCTCAAATGTATCCAACATATGCCACTCAATAAGTATATATACATAATTAGAAATTTGTCATAAGGACAACCACAGTATTTCGACAGGAGCGGGTGCTACTCTGGAAAATTCCACCCGCTTCCAGCGAAATCGCGGTGAAATTTCAGCCACAACCACGTCTCACGACCGTGAGATGGGCCGTTACAGTCTGTAACGGAATCAATACGATGATCCGGCAAAAGCTTCGTGCATCCTAAGAACACGGAGCGACCCAACGACTACCGCCTTCTGTATTTTTCCCAGATGTGTTTTAGCATATTGTTGACACTCAGGGATGCTTTTCAGGCTATTAACGAGTTAAACCTTGGCATCTCCAAGAGCGCCGACAATAAGGACGATTAGTTTAACAGAATATTCCCAGTACAATTATTGCAGCTCCCTTATAAGGTCTATATACCTCTCTTTATTTTCATTCTCCTTGGCTATGATGTCAGTCCTCGAGTGTGCAACAGAAACAATTGTCGAGAATATAAAGTTCCAGTATATCCGGCACTTCTCATTTTCGACAATTGACTCGATTTTCCTAGGAGCATTTAGAGGAGCGATATTAAGGTTAATGCCGTAAGAGTGACAGAGATGGTAATGAAACACTCTTAGTGCCGCATTGTGGCATGCAAAAATGAAATCCTCCGTACCATACTTCAATCCGGGCGATTTAAGGAAAGCAAACGTTAGCTCAAAGGACATTTACTGACCTTTCACATTTATGTGGAAGATACCGTGCATCCTATTATCGAGGAGCTGTTCACGAAAGTTTTTCTCTTGTGCTTTCTTAATCCGGGCTTTCAGGAGTGAGTACTCGAGATAGGTAAGATTTGATGCATTTTGCTCACCCCTAATAGTTAAAGTCAAGTCCGAGTTTTTCAGCAGCCTCCAACGCTACTTTGTACATAAACGCTCCTTTGCCCACTTCTTCGTGCTTCCTGACCATTTTAAGAAGAGGATCTTTTCCATTTGCGACTCCATGCGCTGTACCCAGAATAATCCCGTTGTGAAGACATTCAAGACTCAATATTCCGCGACCACGTTGACGGCGTGAGATGTACAGTCGCGGAACAGAAGACTTAAGATGCATGCCTTTGTTCGTGTGCATAACCCTTCTTGTCCCGATATCAAAGGATCTGAGTTCGTTCTTCGTTTATGGAACCACTCCAAATGAACAGAGTACTACCGGGACCACAAGCATGATCGTTGCAGATACGTTGCTCCTCGCCGAAAGTTCGGAAGACCAAATCTGCCGGATAAGACGTTTCTATCTGCTTCGGAGAGTATCCTTTATATATGTCACATCCTAAATTCGGCTCTGTGGCACGCCCAGGTATCCATAAGCCTCTCCAGCGCAAATGTGTCGTATAGCGCTTCTATCGACGAGCTCAGGGTCTTCAGGGATGCCATTAAGTTTTCTTCCCTTCAAACGAACCTTGATGCATTTGTCTACCCCAAATTCCATTCCAATTTTCTTGGTACATCGTTTGGAAATACCTAGAGCTAGATGTCGCCCTGAAAAACACCTCTTTGAAAGGTGACCTTGTTAGTTGTCACACGATTTTTTCCAGATATGACAGTAAATCTGGTTTTTAAAGCGGCATCAATCTCTCTATGCAACTAACGATTTGCGGATGAACCTTTAAGCTTTCCAAAAGGTAGATGATAAGTCTATGGGAGGTCGAATCGAAAGCTTTCCAGGCCATCGATAGGACACGCTGGTAAAATGCTGCATCTTTGCAGACACATCCATCGGTGAGCAGGGTCTTCCGACATGTCATTGTTGTTCCCACGAGCAGCTAGGGAAAGGGGTTCGTCCAATCTTGTAGAGCCCCGCATGCAAGGATAATGGTGCGTACTCTGAGAGTTCGCGCAGTATCCAAGAGTATGTA
>NC_046661.1:3404376-3406400 GCF_010883055.1 Belonocnema kinseyi | reverse complement strand
CTATGACAAAGCCACCGAACGCGTCCTCGGGTTACGGATAGAGGGTCCCTGTACCAAGGGTTTCTGCTGAATATGGTTACAAAAATAAATAGGCAGTCGCGGTTAATTGTCCAGGGGTGGTCCCGAAGGAATTAACCCCCAAGGGGAGGTGTAAAAATCGTGGCGAAAGCTGAATGGCACCTGGGTGAGGTATCTAGAACGGTTACTCTGGGATACCGGGCGACCTCTCAGACTACGCAGCCTTATCCTTGCATGCGGGGCTCTACAAGGATGGAAGAACCCCTTTCCCTAGCTTCTCGTGGGAACAACAATGACAACACCAAATATAGTTTAGTAAGTGCGGTTCAAAACAACAAAACGCGCAGGGCTCCCGACAATGTGTCGGACAACAATGCCGACCAATCTAGAGCTGCGGGAGCCAATGAAAATGGATTCAATGCGATGGATCGGCGGGATCTCGCGACGTTTGGGTCGACGGAGCAACTGAATCACGACTTGCTAAACTGCTACGATGCGAGTGTGGCCCGTGAACGGGATTACATGGCACGGCTGGATGCTCTGTGGTGCGAGAAACACCCGGAGCTATCGCACTTTTCGCGGCAACGTCTGCGAAACCATGCTGAACTACTCCGTAAAAGAGGCTATGTAAGCGCAACGCCTACTCTACCACAGCTAGAACAAGCTGGCAACAAAGAAAGAGAGGTGACACTAAGACCAACCGCGGGCAGGCATACAATAGATTAAGAGCGATGCTTTACGACCCGGGAAACATCAACACCAAGGTTTCTCTCAAGCCTAAAGATCTGGCTGAAATGGATGGCGAGCTTCGTGGACATTTTTCCAGTGAATCTGACCTCTGGGCTATCAATTATTGTGTGTATAATGCAGCGAGAGCTTTTGCCGATGCGAACCGTAAAACAAAACCAACGGCTGATCATAAGACCAAAAGACGAATGCATTAACTTGCCATAAAGATAGGCTGGGCAAGACAGTTCGCGTCCCGCATTCAATGTGTGACTGACTACATCACATCTGGCAGGGATTATACCGCCAAGGTTCGAAAGTTCGCGCGCGAAATCCAGACCCGTTATCACACACTTAACAAGTCAAAGCTGATGAATATCAGGCAGCATATTGTTGAGAGAATACGGATACTATCTGACGCTAACAGAAGTCTAGAGCGGAGGGAGAATACTCCTGCCGAAAATAGGCAACTTAGTTCACCCGAAGAACTAAAGGCCAATGACTTGTCTGAATAGGCTTTATAAGATATTCACAGCTATCCTAAATGATAGGATTATTCGGGCAATTCAATCTGTGTGGCAAGAAATGTATGAACAACGAGGCTCCAAGAAAGGCGTAGCCGAATGTCGGGAGAACCTGCTCATCGATAGATGTGTCTGTGTAGATGCAGCATTCTACCAGCGTGACCTATCGATGGCCTGGATTGATTATCGGAAAGCTTTCGATTCGACCTCGCATAGACTTATCATCTGTCTTTTGGAAATGTTAAAGGTTCATCCGCAAATAGTAGGGTACATAGAGAGATTGATGCAGCTTTGGAAAACCAGATTTACTATCTCATCTGGCAAAAATCGTGTGACAACTAACAAGGTCTTCCGAACTGTCGGCGAGGAACAAAGTATCTGCAACAAACATGCTTGCCGTCCCGGTACTACTCTATTCATTTGGAGTAGTTCCATGGACGAAGAACGAGCTCAGATCTCTTGATATCGGGACAAGAAAGGTTATGCACATGAACAAAAGCATGCATCTTAAGTCTTCTGTTCCGCGACTGTACATCTCACGCCGTCAAGGGGGACCGCGGAATATTGATTCTTGAATGTCTTCACAACAGGATTATTCTGGATACAGCACATAGAGTTGCAAATGGAAGAGACCCTCTTCTTAAAATGGTCAGGAAGAAAGCACAAGAGAAAAACTTTCGTGAACAGCTCCTCGACAAGAGGATGCACGGTATCTTCCACAGAAATGTAAAGGATCAGTCAATGTCTTGTGAGCTA
>NC_046661.1:3399929-3404276 GCF_010883055.1 Belonocnema kinseyi | reverse complement strand
AAGAGGGCATGGAAATTTGAGACAAAGCTGAGGGAGGGAAAGGGAGGGGAGTTGGCGAGAAAGTGTTTGATGGAGGTAGAAGACAGGAGAGGGAGGGCGATCAAATTAACGAGGTGGGAAGAAGAAAGTAGGGAGTTTTTAATGATAGAGAAATAGAAGACGGGACTGGAGTAAAATATGAAGAATTGGAAAAAAGGGAGAGGGAAAGACAATTAACAGAAAGATGGGGGGCGATTGAGGAATCAAAATACAATAAATGGTATAAGATGATAAAAAAGGAAGGGCTGCCAAAGTATTTACAAAAGGGATGGGGAGAGAGAAGGTGGACCAGAATAGCAAGATTTAGACTGGGAAACGAGGTAAGGGAGGGGATGTACTGGGAAAAAGAAGAGACCAGAAGGTGTAGAATATGTGAATGGGAGGAGGAAACATGGGAGCATGTATGGGAAGGATGTAGGAGAAGAATGGAAGATAAAGGAAGCTGGCAAGAAAATGTGGTTAAGATTCTAGGCGAAGATGGATTAGGAGAAGAATGGATGAAGGAGCTAGAGGGTGCTAGGGGAGCGAATGAGGGAGAATGAAAGAATGCACGTGAAAAAGTTAAATGGGGGTATAAAGAAAGTGAAAGAAAAGGAAACGGAAGTCGCTTAGATTAGAAGCGTGAACATTGTAAGTAATGGTAAAGTAAAAGATAAGTAGACTAAGATGTGTTTGCGTTCTCATACTCTCTCTCTCGCTTGCACTCTCGCTTTCGTTCGTTCGCTCACTCGCTTACTAATAATTCCTAAATTGCGCTATCGCAGGAAATAGAAATAAGGAACTAGATATAAGACTTTATGTAAATAGTTGTAAATAATTGTATATATAGAAAGGATAAGATTGTAAAAAATATATAAATGTAAACGGAAAGATTGTAAGGAATGGAAGTCATGTAAACCCTTAGGGGACACATTATGAATAAAGAAGAAGTAAAAATATATAAAATATAAGCATTATTTTCAAAGTTTGTTTAAGTTTAAGGCATGCGACCTCTGGTAAATGAATCACCTTATCTTTTTTGCATGCCTTAAAATTAAATAGACTTTGAAAATAATGCGCGATAGATTTACGTATAAAGGTAGATACCCCCATTAATTAAAAAAAAATTATCGAAAAATAACTTTATTTTTTCTCAAATGCAAAATATGTTTTGTTCAAATTTTTTACTGTGAATTTATACATTTTAAGCACAAATTTAAATATATATAGAGGTGGTTCACCCCCCCCCCCCCTTTTTAAGCAATCAGGTTATTCGTCCTTCATCATCAGGTTTTTATACATAAAACTATACAATCGACACTTCATACCACTATCTTTAATGAGCTGTTTCACCCCTTAAAGTGTTGTTCCGCAGATAAAAAAAATACATGTCGCTTAGTTTTTCGAGTACTACAACGTATATCAGGGAGAATCAAATCGGCGAGGGCACCTGAAGTACCTTCCTTGTAAGAATCACCATTTAATGCCTTTTTTTACTATTATTTATTGAAACAATTTCGATTAAAAATTAAGAGTTTGGTATTTTTTCTTCGAGTCAATTTGTTTTCGAAGTCTACTAGGAATGTCTACCCAATAAGTTTTTCTATATTGCTTTATACATTTAGAAAAACTATTAATTGTTTAAACAATTTAGATTAAAAAATAAAGAGTTCGGTTTTTCTTTAACGAATAGACTCAATCTTTTTACATAACTAACTAAAAATGGCTTTCCGATCATTGTTTTCAATTTAGGTTTACAAATTCACAAGAAATATGAATTATTTAAACAAGTTAAATAAAAAAATTAAGAATTTTCCCTTTTTCTACGATTTAATTTGTTAACGGAGCCCTCTAAATTTACTAAGATTTCAGTCTTTTTTTTCTTAATATCTTCCAGTGATTTAATAATCTCTTCAACTGAATATTTTGCTTCATTAATATTTTCTTAAATATATTTTATCTTGCACTATATTTGTTTATTTATTTTACTTTGATTTATCACTTAGTCTAATTAATAACCAGTATTATTATCACCTATTTTAATATACCAAAACATCATTTAATTGCACTTCATTTCCAAATAAAATAAATGCATGTAAAGGAGTGGGTCGCGCAAGTGGCCTTAACAAGCAAACTAACAATTCACACATTCTCTTATCTCTAGAAAGCCAGAACCTATTATACTATACTTCTGCATGCACCCGCACTTCATTCCCGCTATAAGTTCCTGACTTCCTTGCTCCCTTTCTTACACAAATATTGCGCTCTCTCCCTTGGCATAATCCACACATAGTTTCTATTATACCTTGGCTCTCTTATTTTCTCCTCTCCTTCTACCCTCTCTTTCTCCATGCCATTCTTTTGAAACAACTCATATACCTTCCTTCCTTCCTTCCTTCCTCGTGCATTCTGCTAACTTCATCCATTTGCAATCCTTTCGTTCTAAAATACCTTTCCCTTTCGACCTCCATCTCTGCACCACTATGTCTGTTCTCCTTCTCCCAGCAACACTCCCTAACAAATTTACTTCCCCCCTCTTCCAAAAATTTCTCCTTATATTTACAAGCTCGACTCCCTGTTATAATCCCTAAACTCGTTCTTGCTGTCTCCCTCCTGACAATATAGTTCGGCGTCTTCCTTGCCAACCCCAGTATCCACGTTACATACCTATCCTATACCCTATTTACTTCCTCACTTCCCTTCCAATCCCACACCTCCAATCCGTAAAATAAGACACTCATCACTAGCAAATCAAACAATTTCATTCTCCTTTCAAAATCATCTGCGAACAATCTCTTCCCCAGCTCCCACACCTGCCTCATCACCACATTTGCCCTTCTCACTTTCTCTTTTATATGATCATCCACTCCCCCATTTCTTCGAAATAGGAAGCCCAGGTACACAAAGTATTTCACTTCCTGTAACGCTTTTCCCTTCCACTTCCACTCCCCTCCCCCATCTCTCCCACCTCCTTTCCTGAAGACTCTCACCTTATCTTTCGTCACCTTATATACCTCCCTTACCCTCTCGACCAGGCCCCTCTTCACTCCCCTCTCCTCCGTTGCCTCCAACAACCTCCCACTACCCCCTGACGGGAACGCGCTTTTTAGATCTACAAAAAACGCATACACTTTGCCAACCTTTTTGGTTAATTCTCTATCCACCTCGTGTTGCAAGAGGTAAATATTGTCAATAAGAGGGAAAGACAATTAACAGAAAGATGGGGGGCGATTGAGGAATCAAAATACAATAAATGGTATAAATAATAATAAAAAATTATAAATTAAAAAAAAATTTTCACTAATTTATAACTTTTTGAAAATAGCCCAAAAAGAAGTTTTTTATTGAGTCCTATGCACACATTTTTAAAAAGTTTAACATGTCAAACCTGAAATTGCCCCAGCTTGAACCAAAGAAAAAATCTTTTATTTTTTTTTCAAAAAAAATTTTTAATAATTTTTGAAGCGTTCAAATATTGTCAATTATACGTTTTTTGCGCATTTTGATCACTTGATAAAACTAAGATTTTTGACGCAAAAAATGATGGTTTAATTACGGCATAACGATATTTTTGTAGGAATTCGCTGATGAATTCATCATATGCACAACCCCGCCCCCATATTGGGGTGCCGATAAATGCGTAGGGAGATACTTGTTGATGGTATCCCGTTTTTTTAGCGAACAGGTAATAAAGTGCTGAGGTAAGAATTCTTTAGGCTTATAATGCAGATTTTATATTACAAATTACATTAGCATTTTATTAAAAATTATATACAATTATATTACAAATTATATATATAATTAAAAATTTGTCATAAGGACAACCGCAGGATTTCGACGGGAGCGGGTGCTAATCTGAAAATTTGCACCCGCTTCCATCGAAATCGCGGTAAAATTTCAGCCACAACCACGTCTCACAACCGTGAGATAGGTGGTTCCAGTCTGTAAAGGAATTCCAGGTACAATCGTTGCAACTCTCTTATGAGGTCTCGATACCTCTCTTTCTTTTCATTTTCCTTGGCTATGATGTTTTTGTCAGCTGGTGCCGAAAATTCGATAACGAACATGGTTCACTTCTCGAAGTCAAGCAGAACCATGTCAGGCCTCGAGTGAGCAACAGAAACAATTGTCGAGAATATAAAGTTCCAGTATATGCGGCACTTCCCATTCTCGACAATTGACTCAATTTCCCTAGGAGCATTTAGAGGGCCGATATTAAGGTGAATTCCGTAGGAGTGACAGAGATGGTAATAAAGCACTCTTAGTGCCGCATTGTGCCTTTGAATGTAGGTCGTTCCCGCGTATGTTGGACAACTAGATAGTATGTGA
>NC_046661.1:3395286-3399829 GCF_010883055.1 Belonocnema kinseyi | reverse complement strand
TCACTTACTTTCGTCTACAAAAATACTCAATATCTATTTATAGTTTATATTTAAATTTATATTTATAGCTTCATTATTTATAGTCACATTAATTAAAACAAATTTATTTATCTGTAAAGAAACAACAGCCAGATTTCCGTCACCTGCTGTTCATTCACTGGACCTGCGGGGTGACAGTTTTGCTCCAATAAATGAACACAGCATTCGTTCACTGGAACACGGGCAATTTAAAGGTCCAGTACGTGAACACTCATTTATTAATAAAAAACGTACTTTTTGTGAAAACACCTTATGGAAAATTGAATAATAATATCTTACAACTATAACAGCACAACTTTGATGCAGAAAAGGTAAAGAATTTTCTGTAAAAGCAGTGTAAACAAGGAGTTGCTCAGGCACGTACCTTATAGTGGTCGACGACTTTCTCACCATCATTCACCATAATCGATGATGCTTCACATTCAACAAATTGAATTTAACAATTAACAAATAACAATTTTTCGAATTGATTCAAAATTAGATAAATTTATAAAACTAGGCAAAGATTCTTTAGACAATTTCCAACTTATTGATGTTGTATACAAAATTCAATGTTTGAATTGTGAAAAGTGTTATGTTGGCCAAACCGGTAGATTACTCTCTACTAGAATCAAGGAACGTCATGATAACTTTAGACAAAATCCCAAAAATCATAAAGTCATAGCTAAACACCTGGTCGAAACTGGACATCTAATTGATTGGGAAAATATCATTGTCTAACACCATGAACCTAACGAACTTAAAAGATTAATAGCGGAAATGTTTTTCATTAAAAAAAATGGTAATAATTGTTTAAATATAATTTTTGATCTAAATAATTATATTCCAATATATGATATAATTTTGAATTCTTCAATCTAAAAAAGAATCAAGATTTAAAATTTTTAATTAATTGGAGGAATAAAAAAACAAAGAAAATAATAATAAAATTTGAAATTAACAAATTTAACTAATTTTGTATTACCATGTCTAACTTTAATTTAACCAATTTTTTACTATTTTTCTTTGCATGTACAGCTATTGATTTCTTATATAAATCCAACTGATAATCTTCTAATTTTCTTTTCCAAATTTATAAATTTTTTATAATTTTTAATTAAATAATAATATTATTGTAACTTTTTATTCATAGTTAATAATTTATTAATATTCTAAATAACCCTTTTTCATGTTTACCAATTATTTATAATTTTTTTCGTCTATTTTTCTTAGAACGCTCATAAGCAAACCTGTGATACGGCAATGCTATGTCTTTCTCTGTTAATTGGTCCTCTTTCTCTTTTTCTCGTTTGAAAAATGGAGCAAAACGTATTTTTGTTTCCATCTCACTAAAATGTAGTCTTTAAAGTACTGATTTTTTATATCTGTGTTATAATATAATGTGTGTGTGTGTTATTTTTAATAAACAATATAATGTATTTAATTTACTAACCTGAAATGAAGATAACATAAAGGTAAATATAACATTTTTTTCTAAATTCCTAACCGTACTTTTAATAGAAAACATATCTCTCTCTGTTTTACCGCATTTCAATTGGAGAAAATTTCTTTTATTATATTAATTTTGTATAACTTTTTTCATAGAACAATTGCGAAAAGGAGAATTAAGGATACATAATAAATACTCGAAATGATATAAGGAACTTTTATATACACGACTCTATCCTGATGAGGAAAACGTAGTTTTCGAAACGTTGGTTAATTTGAATAAAGTATTCTTTCAACACCTTAATCCTGTGGTCTGACGTATGTCATTTTTAACATCTCATCCATTCTTTTAATTATTAATTATTACAACACTCAGACAAATAACATCGCTTTCCAACATTTTTTATATAGTTAATTATGTAAAAAGATTGAGCCTATTCGTAGAAGTAAGACCAAACTCTTTATTTTTTAATCTAAATTGTTCAACTAATTAATAGTTCTTGCAAATGTACAAAGCAACATAGAAAACACTTATCGGGTAAACATTCTTAGTGGACTTCGAAAACAAACTGACTCGAAGTAAAAATACCAAACTCTTAATTTTTATTCGAAAATGTTTAAATAATTAATACTTTGTTTAAATTTAAAAAGCAACAAAGGAGAAAGGCATTGAATGGTTATTCTTACAAGGAAGGTTCTCCAGGTGCCCTCGCCGTTTTGATTATCCCTGATATACGAGGTGTTGGTACACTCGTCACGATCATATGTTCACAGTTTTGACTATATAGCTCGTGTTGTTTTTCTGGCAGAGGCGTAAAAGGTTAGAAGGGTTTGGTGTTCTCGGCGATTTTCTTCTTTCGAAAAAATGGAGGAAAGACTTTACATTAAATTTTGTGTGAAAAATGGAATCCAGTGCTCTAAAACTCTTGAAATGTTGACAGTTACAAACGGTGAGTCTACTCTAAGTAAGAAAAATGTGTATAAGTGTTACAAGCTGTTCCAAGAAGGCCGAGACGATGTCGAAAACGAACCTCGCCCTGGACTCACTGTCTTCTTTGATTACCGTGGCGTAGTGCATCAAGAATTCTTACCACAAGGTCGTACGGTCAATAAGGAGTATTACCTTCTAGTTATGCGCCGTTTGCGAGAGGCGATACGCAAAAAACGTCCGGAACTTTGGAAAAACAATTCGTGACTTTTGCATCACAATAATGCAGCTGCTCATTCATTGTTGCTTGTGAAAGATCTTCTGACCAAAAACAGCACCACAGTCATGCCTCAGCCTCCATATTCACCGGATTTGGCCCCCAGTGACTTTTCTCTTTTCCCAAAACTGAAGAGACACATGAAAGGACATCGATTTTCAACGATGCTTCGATGATTGGAAAAAGCATTGGCACAAGTGTATTATATCTGAGGGGCCTTACTTTGAAGGGGACAGTATAAATATTGAGGAATAAATGAATATTTTTTGAGAAAACCATAAAGTCACCTTATTTTTTGAACACACTTCGTATGTTTTAGTACTCGAAAAACTAAACGACACGTGTTTTGTCATTGCAGAAAAACACTTCAAGAGGGTGAAACAGCTCCTCAAGGATAGGGGTATCAAGTGTCGATTGTATAGTTTTGTGTATAAAAAACAAATTGATTTCGATCAAACCTACTGAAAAAGTTTTCTGGTGATGGAAGATGAATAACCTAATTTTCTAAAAAAAATGAAGTGGATGAACCATCCCTACATATATTTAAATTTTTGCTAAAAATGTTTAAATTCACAGTAAAAAATGTGAAAAAAATATATTTTGCACTTGAGATAAAAATAAAGTTGACGTGTTTCGGCAAAAAAATGTTTAAACAAAATTATGGGGGTAACTACCCCTACACACTTTTTATTTTGTGTCTATGATAACGTATAATTTCCACACACGGAGACAATTGGGAAAACAGTTGTATAACAAAGGAAGTCAAAAAGTGTATCCAACATGCATACGCAAATTACACGGCGGTACCCCCCCCCCCACACCTCCATTATGTATAAAATTGCAAAATTAGTCCAAATCGATAAAAAAATTCGAAACAAATACGTGTTGCACACAAAAATGAGGATGAATGTATTGTATTTATAAGTAAAAATATATAAAATATAAGCAAAAATTTATAAGTAAAAAAAAGTATTATTTTTATAAGAAAAAAAGAGCATTGAAGGGGGTAACTAACCTTAAATTGTTTCACATTGTTAAGTTTATACGTAAATCTTTTGCGCATTATTTTCAAAGTTTGTTTAAGTTTAAGGCATGCGACCTCTGGTAAATGAATCACCTTATCTTTTTCGCATGCCTTCAAATTAAATAGACTTTGAGTTTTTCTGATATTGTGGTGAAATTTGAGGTGAGTGGATTGTGGAAGTGTGTGGAAGGGTGTGGAGGTGAGAGATCTAATTGAGGGATTGTGAGATTGTAAAGGGGAGGTAGATATTTTGGAGGATTGAGACAGATTTGTGTGGAACTTTGTTTGGAGATTTGTGACAGGGTGGGAAGACTGTGTTGACGGATTGGTAGTAGCAGGGTTGGGTAGCGACAAAGAAAGGCGTGACAGGTAACAGACAGCGGCGATAGAGGCAGGGAAGATCGAAGGCGGGAAAATTTGAATGTTATTAATGGCTAGTGGAGCGAGCATCTCCTCGGAAGAAACTGAATTAGAGCAGGAAGTCTTCAGTACGCCGAAAGACATAAAGGAAAGGAAGGCAAGGGGGAAGTATAAAAAAACTATAGAAAAGGAAAGATTGAGAGCAAAAAGCGTAGGGTCCATAGAAGCATTTGTTAAAAGGAAGAGAGGGGAGAGGGAAAGCAGTGAAGAGAAGGAAGATATCGGGGTCAGTATAAAATACCAGAAAATGTTTAGATCGCCGCCGGAAAAGCAGAATTTGGTAGGGAAAAGCGATAACAGGGAGGGTGCCGACGGTAGCGGAGATGAAAATGATATGTCGATGAAAGAAGAAAGGCTAAAGGAAATTAGAGAAGTGATGATAGAGGTAATGGGGATTTATGAAGAAAAGCAGGAGAGAAGGGGAGAG
>NC_046661.1:3389566-3395186 GCF_010883055.1 Belonocnema kinseyi | reverse complement strand
CAATCACCCCAAGCGAAGAACCTCACTAGTGGCCAAGGTCTTTTGTTTCAGGCGTCATTCACTCTACTGACACTCTTTTTATTAACTATTTGCCGCCATACTAGGGTCTCATTCACACATTCTAACCATTCTTTCCGCAGTCTACCTCTGGGAACGCTGCCATTTATTTTACCTTGATACACTTGTTTCGTTAGACGTTCATTTGGTATTCTCTTAGCATGGATGAATTTTTAGAAATCTCGTAAGATTTCTTGAAAATCCTTAAAGCCCTCCGAATTTTTTTGAACTCCCTATAACTTCTTTGAAATAATTGAAAATATAGTAAAATTGACTAAACTTAATTCAAATCTTTTATATCCAAAATGTTTTAAATTTTCTTAGACTCCTTAAAATCTCCTGAAAATTCTTAAATCAATCAGTTTCATTAAACACCTTGAAATCTCCTAAAATTCATTACATCTGTTTTAATAACTTTTCAGTAACTCGCTTGACTTTCTTTAAAATCAGTACAACTATCGTAAAATCTTATAAAATCTTTTGTAAATCATTAAATCATTCAAAACTATTTTTCGATTAAGAAGAACCTTAAAGATTCCGCCAAGTCCCTAGTAATTCCTGAAAATCACTTGATTTCTTAGAAATCCTTAAAGTCCTCCGAATTTTTTCGAATTTCCTTCAACTTCTTTGAAATCAATTTAAAAATTTAAAAATTGACTAAAATTAAATAAAATCTCTGGAAATACTTAAACTTTTTTAAGACTCCTTGAAATCTCTTGAAAATCCTTAAATCATTGAATTAAAAAAAATTGAAGTCTCTTAAAATATATTAAAATATTTTTAAATAAATTTTTAAATAGCTTTAATATTAATCCTTTAAAAGAAAATCTTAAAATCCCGTCAAGTCCCCATATTAATTCCTTAAAATTACTTGAATTTAAGAAATTCTTTAAGTTTTTGTTTGAAAATCCTTTAGATCCTCCAATATTTTTGAAATTCTTTCGACTTGTTTAAAATCATTGAAAATTTTCGAAAATGAGTCTAGTTAATTAAAACCCTTTGAATTTTCTTAAATTCCTTTGAATATTAAGACAATGACATCAATTGAAATCTCTTCAAATTCATTAAAATCTTTTCAAATAAGTTTTCAGTAACTCGCTTGACATTCTTTGAAATCACCTAAAGTGCCTTAAAATTCGATCAAATCTCTTGCAAATCCTTAAAAAAATTTTGGATTCTTTAAAAAATCTTTAAAGTTCCTTGAAAATCGTTCAATTTTTCTGCATTCTTTTAAAATCCTTTCAAAATTTTTGAAATCATTAAAAATCTCTTGAAAAATTCTAAGATCACTTAAAGTCTCTTCAAATCTGTTAAATTCTCTTTTATATAACTTTATTTGATATGAGACTACTTAAAATGACTTATTATCGAAAAGTATTATGACATAAGTCGCTGGTAATTGAGTTTATAACCTTGATTAATGCAAATTATTATTTTTCGTGGTAGATTGCCTAATCGCACATTTCTCAAATTGCCATCAAGAATGAAATAAATGGCTTTTCTTTTGTAAAAGCAAAGCTATATGCGATTTTTTACTTAATTTCGCCGAAATTAATTAATTTTAGCCGGACTCCTATCTAAACAATACTTTGTAGTCCACCAAGTGGTATAGCCCTACAGATTTTAATGTTACCGATCGAGCGTGACGTAATATTAGAATACTTAATAGTTTAAATGTATATTTTTGTGGTTAGAACATCAAAAAAGTACGCACGAACCAAATTAAAGGTAAGGCAACTTCGAGGTTAGAAATTTAATGCTTTTTTTGCATTTAGAAAACGTTGTTTAACTATCAAAAACATTAATTCGTGCTAAGTACTACTGCGTTCTAAAAATCGCAGTTTTCTATTGTAGTCACTAGATAAGAGTTATCTATATTTAAACTAAAAGTTGTATTCTTTATAAGGTTAAAAGATCTGATAGAAATGTTTTAAAAATAAATATTGCAATAAAAAATTAGGAAAAGTTAACCTAGTTCTGTGTTCAACTTTTGTATTCCCTTATTTCTTTATATCTAAATATCTTGTGGTTTTTATTGAAATAATATATTTAATGAATTTCGCAACGCTTTTTTAATATTTTCAATTATTTAGTTGCTCATTTTGTAATGTACCTATGTAATTTTATACCTAAATCCTAATTCTAATTTGTAGTGATTCTATTGTTCATTCACTGGTGCTCTACTGTTCATTCATTGGATCACAGTGTTCATTTACTGGTGTTTTCGTTAACTTTGCACTAGTTAATTATTTTTTATACAGCTATTCGGTGAAAACAAAATTTGTTTATCGGATTATGAAATTTAAACCCTTAAGAACCCATTTTCAAAAGTTTTGTAAGAATAATCAATTATTATAACGTGAAATGGACTAGTTGTAATCAGTGATTTCCTTAAGTGTTTATTCACTGGGTCACTCACCCTATATATAATTAAAATTTTTTCATAAGGACAACCGCAAGATTTCGCCGGGAGTTCTTCGTCTATCGAACCACTCCAAATGAATAAAGTATTACCGGTTTGGTTTTAATCATAAAAAATAGCATTTAAAAAATAAAAAAATTATTTTTTTGAAACCTGACACATGCGATGAAAAAGAAATTAAAAGATCAAAGTTGTGTTCAGAATCTGCCCACGCAGCGGGCAGGTTTTTTTTAGTGTTCATGATGTTTTTCATCATTAAAGCCAAAACTACGCATGCTATCGAAAAGTAATTAATAACAAACTTGTAGATCTTTTTTAAATGCACAATTTTTGTTCAGTCATCTTTTACCTATTTTTTATCGTTTGGTCGAAAAACTTACTGTCAAAATTTGAATTTTTGATTTTTCTTAAAAATTCAAAAAGTTGTTATAATAATATTGTAGGGCATTTAAAAATGAACATTTTTCTTCTCTTGACTTTTTCCATATCGTGCGTTATTTGGCATAAAATGTTTATTTTCGTCTTTTTTTGATTTTGTAAATGCTATAACTCTGGTAATTTTTCATTTTATGAAAAATGTCATTATGATCAATTATTCAACTTTTTGAATTCTATAAATAACCATACTGAGAATTTTTGAATTTGAAAAAAAGGTCTCAAAAATATTCAAAATGTGCCCATTTTTTAAATTTGTATTCAAAATGACAGGCTAACGAACTTGACCTTTAGTTTAGAACACTTAACGAGTGTACCAAAGGCCAATATAATAAATTAATTGTTTCAAAAGTTATCGCGTTCACAGACAGACATACAGGAATATAGACATTCAGACAGACACACAGAGATACATACATAATGACATACAGACATAGATACAGACAGACACATTCGTAAAAACCTGTCTTTCGGATTCAGGGGGTTTCAAAACGTCGACATTTGACAAAAACTGGGGGGGGGGGGAGGTAAATTTTAGACAAATCTAATACCTTCTCTGATTAGAATGTAAAAATAATAAGTGTTGAAATTTGAAAAAGGTATGACCAGACAACTATCATTTTCGGGGTGTGTCCACCTCAGAAATTATACGCCAAATATTTGTATAGGACGTATTTAATACGATCATTTCTGTAAATCAAGGAAATTTTCTTTGAATCAAGATATTTATTCTCAGCTTAATAAACTATATTGTCGCATTTATTTAATACGAGGAAATTATTTTATCTGAGCCAAAATTATGAAATTATTGTTGACAATTTGTATTTATTTTAGCTAGTGGAATATTAAATAGGCGCAGGAACGTTCTTATTGGTTAAAAGAAGAAAGAAGGAATTGAACAAAATATTCTGCATTATTTCAAATCGGGTCGTACGAATTTCTTCCCATTCTCTGCAAATAAGCTTCAATAAGCTTCAAAAAAGCAAAGAAGGTTCAAAAATTCAAATGCTTTTGTATCCTTTGATTGTTTTTAACTTGTGTCAAGCGAAACGTCTATTTCACAGTGGGTTTTCGGCCAAACTAAGGAACATACTCGTTTAAACGAACCAGTTAGTTTTACATATGATTTTAAAACAGTAATAATGTATTCATCCAAACAGATACTAGGTATATTGTTTCAATCCCGGCACAAAAGAGCCTATCAGTATCTCTTGAGAAGAGACTTCCGCCATGCTACATTCGCATTGACAATGCCCCTGTTTTGAAAATTGATGCTGATTTTTTTATCCAAATCAGGGAAATCTAGAAGAGTTCAAATTTTTTATAAAGCGGCGATTGGACAGCTAATCCAAGCACGTGATGAAGACAGTGTATTGCGTATTTTTAACTTACTTTTCATAATTTCATGTTCAGAGACTGATTGGCGAATCAAAGGAACGGGAACAGACTCGTAATGCGACCAAGAAAAGGAATTCATAATAAGCCTGTTGAATTCGACCGTTTTTTACACTTAGGAGTAGAAATTGACAGAGGACAGAACTTTTCAAAAGCTAAAGTGCAAGCTTTTTATGAAGGTAAAAAGGCAAATGATGAAGTAGGAGAGCATGCCAGTGGGTATATGTTGCCTTCATTAGCGTAGAAGCTACTAAACACACACGAAAATGATCAAACTGTGGTCGAATATATGCCGCGATAAATATAATTACGAAAAACTTCTCGCCACTAGTTCTGCAGTGGAATGTGAATTTAAAAATGTAAACCGTATATTTTAACATGATGAAAGAACCCCCATGAGGCCAGATTAGCTTGTCAATTGCTACGTCAAAGATTACCTAAAGGGACAAACAAACCTTTTCATCGAAAAAAGTATAAAAAACGATGAATTCGCTGAAAATAAAGATAAAGCAAAGCATCCAACCAAAGGAAAAAAGTGCGCTAAGGAGGAGGAACTCCAAATGGTGGTCGATGCCGGAGAAAATACCTCAAAAGATAGTGAACTGGAATACACGGACAACTTTATTGAAAATCATGAAACTGCAAATCAGGAGGATGGTAAATTTTTTTTAAGCTAGAAATTATTATTTGAAATATTTTACATTTTTATTTCAAAAATACTAGACAATGCAGTTTTTATTACAAAATTCCATTCAAATTCATCAAAAAATGTATAATCTTAACATTCAGTTATTAGATATTGATTGCATGAAATAATTTTATTTTCAGGTCCTAGTTATACCTTGAAACCCTGCGATATCTGTTCAAAACCTACCCCCACTTTAGAAAAGAGAATTTGTCAGAAATGTCTCGCACATCAGAACCTTGCTCTCATTGTAGAAAGGAAGGTAAGTAGAAGATTGGAGAGGACTGACCAGTAAATATGAAAATAAACCAGAGATCCTGATGGCAAGAACGTTGAATTCCAGAACTAGGATAGGCAAAATTGCAAAATATCTAGACAAAAATATAAACACTTTTGACGCTTTATTTATCGCTAAATTGGCAAGGATTCCTGTATTTCCAAATGGAACTACACCAACAACCCCAAATACTGAAGTCAAGTCCGATTGTTTCAGCAACCTCCTCCGCTGCTTCGTATAGAAATGATCCTTTGCCCACTTGTTCGTGATTCCTGACCATTTTAAGAAGAGGGTCTCTTTCATTTGCAACTCTATGTGCTGTACCCAGAATAATCCTGTTGTGAAGACA
>NC_046661.1:3388156-3389466 GCF_010883055.1 Belonocnema kinseyi | reverse complement strand
GCTGCTGACCATCAGGCAGCATATTGTTGAGAGAATACGGATACTATCTGACGCTAAGAGAAGTCTAGAGCGGAGGGAGAGGTGGGTCAGAGAAAATGAACACATTCTCTCTGACCCATCTCTACTCTTCCAAGACCCTCCAGTTACTATCGAACACCCACCCAAACCAGAAGAGGTCGAAGTATTTTGGAGAGAAGTCTACGAAGGACAGTATAGACTGGACGAAGACTTAGAACATGTAAATAGCTTCAGAGAGTTATGTGTTGCCCTCATAACACCTGATCAAGAATGCCCACCCATCACTACCGAGGAGGTGAAAAAAGTATTAAGAGGGATGAAGAACTATTCCGCACCGGGACCAGATTGTATCAAAACATTCTGGTGGAAGAAGTTTTCTTCAACCCATCAGCATTTGACCCGTATTTCCACCTCATATTTGAAGTCGGAATAGCCGATTCCAGAGTGGTTGGTGGAAGGGCGCACAATACTCCTGCCGAAAATAGGAAACTTAGCTGACCCGAAGAATTACAGGCCAATAACTTGTCTGAACACACTTTATAAGATATTCACAGCTATCCTCAATGATAGGATTGTTCGGGCAATTGAACCTGTGTGGCAAGAAATATATGAACAACGAGGCTCAAAGAAAGGCGTAGCCGGATGTCGGGAGAACCTGCTCATCGATAGTTGTGTCTGCAAAGATGCAGCATTCTACCAGCGTGACCTATCGATGGCCTGGATTGATTATCGAAAAGCTTTCGATTCGACCTCCCATAGACTTATCATCTGTCTTTTGGAAATCTTAAAGGTTCATCCGCAAATAGTTGGGTGCATAGAGAGATTGATGCCGCTTTGGAAAACCAGAATAACTATCTCATCTGGAAAAAATCGTCTGACAACTAACAAGGTCACCTTTCAGAGAGGTGTCTTTCAGGACGACACCATGAGCCCACTGCTCTTTTGCCTTATATTATTGCCACTATCTCTAGCACTGCGCCATTCCGACGGGTACTTGTGCCGCAAACCTGCAGATCGAAAGTACAAGGTCACTCATGTATTTTACATGGACGATCTTAAGATCTATGCTAAAAACAGAGAGCAACTGCATCTAGCTCTAGGGATTGTCGAACGATATACTAAGGAAATTGGAATGGAATTTGGGTTAGACAAATGCGCCAAGGTTTATTTGAAGCGAGGAAAACTTAGTAGCATCCCTGAAGATCCTGAGCTCGTTGATAGAAGCGCCCTACGACACCTTTGCGCTGGAGAGACTTATACATACCTGGGCGTGCCACAGAGCCGCATTCAGG
>NC_046661.1:3375878-3388056 GCF_010883055.1 Belonocnema kinseyi | reverse complement strand
ACTTATTGGGATCGTCCGTTTTATTAGCATCAATGGATTTCCAGGTCAATACGTGGCACTGTGTCCGTGATAAAAATTTTGGTTTCAGTATGATGATTTGCACCCAAAAGATGCAGAAAAATTTCAGGAAACCTTCAAGCTCATTCCACAGTTATTAATATATAATCATATTCAACCTTTGTAAACACAGCATCTTATTAAAAGTAAAATTTCGATAAAAATTTTAGACAGACTTGATATCTTTCAAAATTTTGAAATGAGGGTTCAAATCTTTGGATTAAAACTACATTTTTTACAATTATATCGTATTAAAACGTACACAAATCTGCGTTAAATAAATCCTAAAATTTCGTTTCTTAAAAAACGTTGGACAATTTCGGAATTACGGAGCATTCAAAGACTTTCAGAAAAACCCTGTCAGATACATATTATACTAAAGTTAAATTGTATTATTTAAACCTTGTTCTTCTAACATAAGACTTTAATAATGCGTTTCTTAAGTTCAATTATGTGGTACACGACATTAAAAGTATTTCGCACAAAGAAAATGTATACCAAAGGAAGTGTTATACGAAGGGTTACATAAACTCTGACTTAGTTGCATTACGTGAAATTGTATTTTAAATTCCACATGTTGAGTAATATTCAAAATATTGATATATACTATAATTATCTTAATGTAAATATTGGTTTTTGAAGCTGCTTTCTACGTAGTTTTTATTCAGACGATCTGTCTATATAGTGAATATAAAAAGAATCTTTGTTTTGTAAATTCTAATTGTGAATACAACTTCATTTAGTCCAAATATTTAATGAAGCTAAACTTATTTATTCAAAAAAAAAAACATTCAATTCATGCAGTTTTAATGTTATCTCACGAAAACACTTGCGGCGAATAGACAATTACAAATACTAAATTAAAAAAACGTTATGAAGCCTAAAGTTGTGTAAATGGTATATACTTAAAAAATCTGCCTGCTTCGTGGGCACATTTTTATCGTCCGCTATGCGCGTGCCTCGCTTCGCTCGCAAGTTTGAGCACGCCTAGAGCGTGCGAAGGTTGAATCGCGTGCTTCGCGCTCAAACATAATTACACCTCGCGCCCCGCGCTCGGATGATTAAAGATTAAAGTTTAGTTTAGTTTTAAAGATTAAGTTTCTCAAAGCTCTGTAGGCTTTGAGGTACACATTCTCATCGTGACACTCGCCCTGCCCGCTCGATTTCCGACAGACATTTGTAAACAGGTTTTCTTGGATTTTTTCTCGTAACTTTCGTCGTTTTCCACACAATTCTCTTTATTTTATTTTTTTCAACGTTATTTTTCACGAATAAAACAAAAAGTACGTGTCCTATCAAGAAGTGATTCTTAACGAAATTGTAGATCTTTCTTGGGACGGTCGGATGGACAGACAGACGCCATCGTAAAAACCTGATTTTCGGATTCAGGGGGTTCTGAACGTGGAGATCCGTTGAAAACGTGTGATGTAAAATATCCGACAATTCTAATACTTTCTCAATCATAAATGATGAGAACGTAAAAATTTAATTAAAAAAAATACCCAAGAAAAAATCATTGTGTAAAATTTGGTGTGGGTAAACATGGGGGGTTCTTATGCACCTTTTCAATGCAAAAAAAATAACGAAAGCTAATTACAAATCTACTTCTCTAATTTATATTGAAAATTAAATACTTAACAATCAATGGTACAGCAAAATTTACGCAGAGCTAAAAAAAGCATAGTGCCTTCAATTCTGGTGTACTCAATTTTCAGATTAGAGCATATTTAATTTTAAGGGTAGATTATTTATGACAGGGGTTGCTTTTAAAAAATTTCAAAACTATCTATCTATGATACTCAGATGAATATACATAAATAGTCAACGTAGAATAGTGAGTATTATATCATTCGCATTCCTGTAACTTGTCGGTTATAATCTATAACAATGCGTTGATCATTTTGGAGAATTAATACTGTAATCAAAGGTTATGCTAATGAACAAAAGCATGCATCTTAAGTCTTCCGTTCCACGACTGTACATCTCACGCCGTCAAGGGGGTCACGGAATATTGAGTCTTAAATGTCTTCACAACAGGATTATTCTAGGTACAGCACATAGAGTTGCAAATGGAAGAGACCTTCTTCTTAAAATGGTCAGGAATCACGAAGAAGTGGGCAAAGGAGCATTTCTGTACAAAGCAGCGAAGGAGGCTGCTGAAACACTCGAACTTGACTTCAGTATTAGGGGTGAGCAAAATGCATCAAATCTTATATATCTCGAGTACTCACTCCTGAAAGCCCGGATTAAGAAAGCACAAGAGAAAAACTTTCGTGAACAGCTCATCGATAAGAGGATGCACGGTATCTTCCACAGAAATGTGAAGGATCAGTCAATGTCTTGTGAGCAAACGTTTGCTTTCCTTAAATCGCCCGGATTGATGTCTGGTACAGAGGCTTTCATTTTTGCATGCCAAGACGGTGTCATTTCCACCTTAACATACCGTCGCCACATTTTGAGCCAAGACATTCCCGATGATAGCTGCAGAGCGTGCCATGCACACCCCGAGCATTTAACTCACATACTATTTAAATGTCCAACACACGCGGGAACAACCTACATTCAAAGGCACAATGTGGCACTAAGAGTGCTTTATTACCATCTCTGTCACTCCTACGGCATTCACCTTAATATCGCTCCTCTAAATGCTCCTAGGGAAATTGAGACAATTTTCGAGAATGGGAAGTGCCGCATATACTGGAACTTTATATTCTCAACAATTGTTTCTGTTGCTCACTCGAGGCCTGACATGGTTCTTCTTGACTTCGAGAAGCGAACATTGTTCGTTATCGAATTTTCGGCACCAGCTGACGAAAAACATCATAGCCAAGGAGAATGAAAAGAAAGAGTGGTATCGAGACCTTATAAAGGAGTTGCAACGATTGTACCCGGAATATTCTGTTAAACTGATCGTCCTTATCATCGGCGCTTTTGGAGGTGCCAAGCTTTCACTTGCTAATAGCCTAAAAAGCATCCCTGCGTGTCAACAATATGCTAGAACACTTGTGGGAAAAATGCAGAAAGTGGTTGTCCCTGGGTCGCTCCGTTGTGGCTGAAATTTTACCGCGATTTCGCTGGAAGCGGGTGCAGTTTTTCAGATTAGCACCCGCTCCCGGCGAAATCTTGCGGTTGTCCTTTTGACAAATTTTTAATTATACATATACATACATATATACAATTTTGTTTAGCCATTAACAAAGATTAGCTTTTATGGCTGTTACAAATACCTTTTTTGTTAGGGCAGGTATACGCTCGAAGTTATAAACCGCACGTGTTGGAGTCATCAAAATTCGACTCAAGACATAAATTTATGTCTTTAAGACATAAAAACTTGTCTCCAAGCTATAAATTGAAGCCTGGCTCCATCTCAAACCTGAGACATGCTCAAGTCCAACTTTTAGACTTCAGATGTTAAATGTCATTGTTTTGATTTATAACTATTCTTTGTTTCGCTGTCCCCAGGCAACAAAAATCTATTCAATTTTGTTGAATGGGTTTCAAAGGCTTTTGAATGGCGGATCTGTCAATGGAATTCCAGATTGTCGTCAATCGGTTTTCTAAAGACTTTTAGTTTATAATTTTTTTATTAACCTATGTGTCGCAAAAGCCTTACATTATTTACATTATTTATTTAACAATTATTTTATTGACATTCCTATTAACAATTCGTGTATTTTACATTTATAAAAGGTCGTATACTAATAAATAATTTAAAAAGAGAGGATAAAATTGGGTACTTTAACTTTTCTGAACAGCATCTTATGAGGATGGCTATTTCACCGAGTTTCAACTTTTTGGTTTATCGCAGTGGTTAGCACTCCCGACTATTAGGCGATAGATTTAGGTATAGATACGTAGGTTGGACTTCCGTTTCCGGCATGAAAGTATAAATTAGGGGGAATTGTTGATGCTGAGTTTTTCTGATATTGTGGTGAAATTTCAGGTGAGTGGATTGTGGAAGTGTGTAGAAGGGTGTGGATGTAAGAGATTAATTGAGGGATTGCGAGAATGAAAAGGGGAGGTAGATATTTTGGAGGATTGAAACAGATTTGTGTGGAAGTTTGTTCGGAGATTTGTGACAGGGTTGGAGGACTGTGTTGATCGGATTGGTAGCAGCAGGGTTGGCTAGCGACAAAGAAAGGCGAGGCAGGTACCAGACAGCGACGTTAGATAGAGGCACACTATGTTGCGATTGAACCGCGAAATAAAGCTCATTGAGGCATTTTCCGGAACGTTGATTGTAATTTTGGACGGTAAAATAAAAGCGCTCTTATTCACTGAAACTATTCTGACGTTAATGCTTCAAAGCAAATGTATTTTTTACCAGTAACAAAATTATACCACCTAACCAGGAATTTAGACAGAATCGCAAAGTATGAACAAAACTTACTTGTTGTTTGCCTTTTAAAGAACGTAGCCGCATAATCGTAATCTAAAGCTGTTTTGTCGTGACTACTTGCGGTAGAAGTTGAGGCGCTCAGGGGTGCAAAGCGCTGATTCATGAGCAGAAGTTATAGTTATAGCAAAGATCACCGTATAATCCATTATATCATTTATGAATTCACTGAATAGAAGATTCAACTATTCCTTCTAAAGATAGCCGATTTTGATCGTAATCATCTCGGACTATCCTAGCTGGATCGCCAAAAATGTGACGGGTTTAATTAAAAATTATTCCTTATTTTGTTTAATGGCGATATCCGTAAATATGACAACTTTATTTGACGAGTTACACAGCGGTAAAAGTCCGTAGACCGATACACATCTAGGATAGAACTATGTCTGACAAAAAACTGGATGAATGTTGGACGGATGAATCAGTTTGGGTCCCAACTATGTGGAACCTGAAGTAGGGGTGAATATGGACTAGTCACAACTTATTAATCACAAAATTGCATCTTTGAGATTTTTTAAATGAACTTTCATTGTTAAAAAAAATTAAACAACTTTTTTGAAAAATAACCTTTCACAACTTTGTCAGAAATTTCATAAGCTTCAATTAACAAAAATGAAAATTGGTCGAATAGTCTGGGCTAAAAGTTAATTTCTCTACGGACACCTCATTTGGCGTAATTTGGTCTTCAATTGCATATCTTAAAAGTAATTGAACGATTTTCCATAGTTAATCTTAAAAATTGAACTACATATTTTAAAAAAAGCTTAAAAGGACATCATTGTGGTATGCAAACATTCAAAATTAATGAATCTTCAATTGCAAATCTTAAAAATGAAAGATTTTGAAATTTCAAATCATTAAAATTAAATACTTTTCAACTGTAAAACTTCAAAATTGAACTTTTAATACGTTCAAAATTACATGATTCCAAATTATACCTATGGATAATCTAGTTTGTTCGATCGCTTTATGTCACGAGTCTCATAAATCCACGATCCTAGTCCTAGTGATAGTTATCGAATTCCCGCACGAAAAGCTGTACCAGTCAAATCGGGTACGAATGCCAGTCTTTTGATTTTTCCTCTATTTTTACCATACTCATGATATACATGTGATGCAATATTATGATTCGCTCAAACTAAAATAAATGGCTGTCTATTCCAATTAAAATTTTCCTTTGATATTACATTTTCACCATAAAATATAATGGTGTTGACTAGGGTAATTAATAAGTGTAGATGCCATTTCGAAATGAGAATGTGCCGGCGAAGCGGGCAGATTTTTATTATTTATTTTACACAGGTAAACTTGCTAAAAATAACCTTTAAAGTACAGATAGTCAATTATGCGAAAATTGCTTATCCACAGTAGCTAAAGGTCAGTCACATAAATGCAATTTGTCAACACGGATTACAAACTTTGAAGCATTGATATCACAATCTCCTTTAAAATTTCAAAATCAGATTATTTTATTTACATTAAAAACGTCAGAGTCTAAAGTATCTGATTCAAACCAAAAATCCATGTCGATAAATCAACTCCATGGTAAACCATTAAAAATGGATGTTAATCCAAAAAATTAAAAGAGAATGCTGTAATAAAATCAAGTAACTGGAAAAAAATACAATCGAGGTTTAGCCTTTCACGAAGCGTTTCGATTGGAATCGCATCAATGGTTCGTGTTGCAACAAAGAACAGAAAAATAATTGAACCTTATTTAAAGCAAAATCTTTCCAATGAAACTCATTAGATAAATTTTTGAAAGTAACAATTTTTTAATTTAAATCTACTAAAAATAATAAAACTGTTGATATAAAAAACCAGCCGTGTATTGCAATTAATTGCGCAGCTTGATTAAGCATTTAAAAGTAAAACGAAATATTACCAGTGCTCGTTTAAAATTTGATATCGATGGTGGAGGAGAATCCTTAAAAATTTGTATGTCAATTCAATCTACTGAAGATGAATTAGAATCTAATCCTGAAGATGAATCTGAATTAAACCCCAGAGAACGATAAAAGTACAACAATGGAGCTGCTTCTAAGATTCTCAAAGATTCTGGAATAAAAAAACTAATCATACTTTGTTTAGCTCTAGATGTTCAAGAAAATTACAATAATGTTAGGTTATTATGATGTGAGGTAGGAATTGATAACACGAATGGAGCGACTGTAGCTGATAAAAAATTGTGTAATATTATTGCTGGTGTCATGCCTTCTAGTAGGTATTATCCGCGTACTTGGTATAATATTCCAATCCCAAAGGAAATCTTTGTGAATATTCAAGTCCGCAATCAATGAAAAACATTACAGAGAATTATTCACAATGGCCCTATAGGATGTTTGAAATTTGTGCAAGCTTTCCATGACTTTAAAAAGTCGTAAATGCCTATTTGAGTAATACTTTACATTCTGAATTTGAAAAGGACATTCATAAGATCAAACGCAGCTATTTGGACTTGAATATTTCGGTTACGCTTAAGATGTACTGTGTTTTTACACATGTTCAAGAATTTTGCGAAAAACATAAAATAGGATTAAATATATTTAGTGAACAAGCGTTTGAATTTGTACATTTTGAATTTAACTCCATATGAAAGAAGCAAAAGGTTCGTTCAACACATTGCGACTAAGATAAGCACCTGTTACGAGCAGTTTGTGAGTTTAATGGTCTTCATGTGTAATCAGTTTTTTATTTAAAAAATTGATTTGATGTATACAACGAATAATTACTCAGTGGTTTTTATATAAAATGTAAATAGATATTATTGACAACGTATCATTTTGAACTTTGTATTTTTTCACAAACTTTCAAAATTTGTTTTCATAGTATTCTTATTTTTTTATTCGAATTTTTTTATTTTCATGCATATTTTAGCATAGTGTCATTGGCGAAACTATTTACAACTGCCTTATCCTAATAAGTTAAAAAAAATGGAAAATTCAAACAGAAAACACAATTTTTCGATTATGGCTTCGGTTATAGCTTTGGCATCGGCTTAAAGCAACTATAATATATTATAGCAAGTGATTGTAATTTTATTCAAAGTCATTTCAAGCACACCGTGCTCCTCCATATGCACCGCTTATGTTACGTTGTTGTTTGAAATATTTTCATCCCTGTCTTATTAAATGCAATTTATTTACTGACTACCCGAGGCACCTGCATTACCACGCCTGTTTTAAATAAGTAAATATATGTTACAGAATATGCACAAAATTATCAGAGTTTCCGATAAATAAACCAACGCTGTCATTTTCATTGTTTATAGTTGACAATAAATAAAATTTAATGAATTTCAATTGAAAATCTTCAAAATTTAGCTTTTTAAAAACAAACATTAAAAATTGCATCATTCTCTATTAACCACATTAAATATTGGAGAGTCTTCAATTGAAAATCTTAAAAATGGAAGATTTTGAAATTGCGAATCATGAAAATTAAAGACTTTTCAACTGCAAGCCGTCAAAATTGAACTATTAAAAAAAAGATTCAAAATTACATGATTCAAAATTATACCTGTTATTAAAAATCGCTGAATCGTTATCTGTACTGATGCCGTCGAGCGATATTTCCCGCTATCGACACGATCTCGACTCAATCCCCGACTCCAGTATCGGTTTTAGCTCGACTCGATTTTGGATCAGGAAGTCGATATATCGGCTCGGGATAGGGTCGGGTTTTCGATACTCCTTCGGCAGATGTGCTCTTCTCACTTGAACCGAGCGGAGAGGGAAATTTGTCAATCCGTTGACGTCACTCGTTCCCCCCTGACTCCTCAACCGCCTAGTTAAACCAGTTATGGCTAGAGTGAAAATGCTGAAATATATTTTTCCGTAGATGATGGAATATTTGTACTTTGGCTTAGAATTAAATAATTTTAAACATCGAAATGCGATTAGGCCGATTATAAAAACTGTTTTTAACCTTCATTCAATTTAGAAATTTTTTAATGAAAACGAATATATTTTTAAGTATGTGGCAATATTGCACTGTTTATTTAAAAGGAGCAAATATAAATGAGATATTGAAAAGTGAAGAACTTACAGCTCAATTGTTGTAAAAAGATTGCATTCTACTGATTCTTCAAAACTTCAGAGTGCAAATTTAAAAAAAAAATAGTTTAAGTAGAGAAGAAAAATGTTGACAAACAGACATTGTTGTTGGAAGACTCTTGAATTTTTAACCAAAAAAGATGAATTTTCTACCACAAACAATAAACTTGTAACCCCAAAGACTAATTTTTAACAAAGTTGTGAAATTTTTTAGTAATTATATGAATTTTTAAGAATTTAGTTCAACTTTCCTTCCTGCCGTTGCATTTTCAAACCAAGTATGTAAGATAAATTCTCAATCAAAATTTCAATAGTTGAATTTTTAATAAAAAATGGAATGGTTAAATAGTTACGTAAAACCGGTAATGTTTAACCTGAAAAAAGAGTTTTCAGCCATATAGTTACACCCCTCAATCAGTCAATTGAAATTTTAATTAAGTAGTACAACATTTAATGAAGTACTTTATATGTCTACTTAAGAACTTGAGAAGACTCATTTTTCACTAAATACGTGCATTTTTAGACAAAGAGTTCAATTTTCAAATCAAGAAGATAAATTTCCTGCCAGAAAGGAAACAGTTATATTTTCAATTAAAAAATTAATTTTCTACTTCAAAAAGAACGAATTTAAAAAAGTGTTGCATTTTTAATTCAAGAAATTACTTTCCAAATAAAATGACGAACCTTACACCGCAATAATAACATTTTAAATTATAAAATAAATTTTCAGCCAAGAAACTTCGTTTCACACCGAAAAGAAAAAAATTTTCAGAAAATATATGAATTATCAAAAATAAAGCTAAATTCGCAACGAATGTTTATTTGAAAATCAAAAAGTTCAATATGTTCTTAGAAACGTTATTATTTAACCAAAACACAAATCATCAAGAGAATAGTTTCAATTTTAAAACAGAAAAATAAAATTTCATTCAATTATGCAGTTAAATTTCAAGCTGTATTAGATAAATTTGCCACTAGTAACCTTTAACACTTAAACGTAAATATTTGAATGTTCAGTTATAAAAGACATTTCTACCTCAAATAAACGGGTTTTCAGAAAAATAGTTACATTTTCTATACATATTATTGTTATTAATAAGAATTATTTTTGAGAGAATAATTCATCGATTATTGTTCTCTTATCTTCGTTTTCTACAAAAAATGAATTTTTACCAACAAATGATACTTTAATTCCCAGGGAAACAATTATTCTTTATTAAAACAACAAATTTTCAAATAAAGGGATAAATGTTCAACTGAAATGATAAATATTAAACTAAAGTGATGAATATTCAACTGGACTACTTGCATTTTTAAACAAAAAGATGCTAAAACAGGAATTCGGAGAAAAGAAGAGCAACTTTCAAAGAAGAATAACTTTCTACCAAAATAAAATTATTTTTTAACAAAGCACATGATTGTTAGACGAAATAGTTAAATTTTAAATAAAAAAAGATCGATTTCAACAAAAAATGGAATGTTTTAATTTTTAGTTTAAATAATTACTTTTCAACGAAACTGACAAAGTTCTAACTAAAATAATAAATCATAAACTAAATAGATTAATTTTCTTGCCAAAAAAAGGATATTTCTCAACAAATTCCATTAGGAATCAACTAAATATATGAAATATTAATTTAAATTATCAATTTTTAACAAAATAGTTCAATTTCAAACTAAACAAATCACCTATCAACAAAAAATAGAGTAGTTTTATTTTCAACCAAAAAGATGACTTTTGAACAAAAATTATGAATATTTAACTGGAATGCTTAAATATTTAACCCAAAATACGAATTTAAAATAAAAACATCAATATACTCGACCTCAACATGTACATAAATTTTGTTTATATAATATGCCCGTAAAATTAACAAACTTTCATGCATAACTAAATTCGTGAATATGATTTGAGCAAGAGCAGATGAAAAAAACGATTTATTTTTGCTGAAAAACGGCGGAAATGTGCATTTGTTTATATAATTTGTTCGTAAAATTAACAAATGTTAATGAGTAGCTAAATTTGTGAAGATAATTTGAGCAAAATCAGATTAAAAAAACGATTTATTTTTGCTGGAATACGTCGAAAATATGCATTTCTTTATATATTTTATTCGTAAAATTGACAAATGTTAATACGTAACTAAATCTTTGAATATGATTTGAGCCGGGTCAGATAAAAAAAATATGTATACGTGCTGAAAAACGCCCAAAATGTGCATTTGTATATGTATAATTTTATAATAAAATAATAAAATATTAATTCATGTTGAAATGTTTTCATTAAACTTCATTCGAAATATTATTTCAGCAAGGTCCGAAGAAAAAAAAACATTTATTTTTGCTTGAAAAAGAACAGAATGTGCATTTGTTCATATAATTTGTTAGTAAAATTAACAAATGTTAATGCATAACTAAGTTTTTGAATATGACTTGAGCATAGTCAGATGAAAAAACAATTTATTTTTGCTTGAAAACGCCCAAAATTTGCATTTTTTATATAATTTGTTCATAAAATGAACAAATATTAATGCATTAGAAGATTGTTTTCGAATACATAATTGCAATAAAATTAGACGAAAAATCGGTTTTATTTTTCTTTAAACTCTTAAAACATGAATTTGTATATATATTTGGCTTATCAAATTTACAAATTTCCTCGCAAATATAAAGGGATAGTATAATGTTTACAGAAAATATAATTGGTGATATCCTTACATTAAGAGTAGAAGAAAAAAAGATTTTTCACTGCCTGAAAATTTCTGTGATGTACATTTATTTATAGATTTTATTTATTGAAGTTATCAATAACATTTAATTTTGAATTTTAATGGTCACGTATCATGCAAACAATAAAAGCAATCAATTTTACACCAGGAATATACTTTAACAACAAATATTCTTAATGTAGATTATTTGTTATTAAAATCTGGTAATAACAATAGCCTTTGCAAGCTAACATATTTTTCTTTTTTCTTATACCGCTTTGCATTGAATTAAAGTGACCTGAAGTATAAAAACTAATTTTTCTACGGGAATAAAACATAAAAGGCAATAATTCAACACTTGTCGCTATTTGCATTAAGATCAAAATTAAATAAACAAAAAAAATCCACTTTAAACTTTTTCTAGAAAATTTAGTCCCGAATTTTAAAAAAAGCTGATCCAAAATCAGTGCATTAAGTGGGACGATGGTCGTGGGGGGTAAAGCATAGGCTTTGGACCCACTCCTTAGGCTTGTGGGTTCGATTCCCGCCTCGCACTCTGGAAGAGTCTCGGTGGCCCATGCGGTGAACACTAGCCTAGCAAGGAAGTTGTTCATCTTCGGAGAGTCGTGGGATCGGTACCTCTAGAGAAAAAGGTTTTCTCTAAGTACTTAAGGCGGTTGCTCTTGGTGGTTCGGAACCCACCTTAAACTGTAGGTCCCCCTTCCACCACCAAATAAGTGTGTGGAGGGTGTGTAAAGGAATAGAGAAGGTGTAAGAAAAATGTAAATCCTTAGGGGACACATTAGAAGCTTCCATCTAAATCAGTGCATTATTGCGTTCTATAAATAATTTTGGACCTCAAACTGAGGAATCAGGTCATGATGTTCTTAGGTATACTTTCTACGATGCCTGTGATTGGCCAGAGCGCCCACCGTGGGGACTGGTCGAACTTGATTGGCCAA
>NC_046661.1:3371301-3375778 GCF_010883055.1 Belonocnema kinseyi | reverse complement strand
TTTACACGAGTGAAACCCGAAATATCTCTTTTTATCAAAATGAATCATCGTGAAAGCATAAAATCTATTATCAATTTTGGACCTCGTTTTTCATTTCACCCTACTGGGAATCGCTAGTCGCTACCTCACAAACACACATATGGTGAAGGAGTATCGAAAAGCCGACAAGATGCCGAGCAGATATATCGACTTCCCGAGCCAAAGCCGAGCCGAGAGAAAACCGAGCACGGGTATCGGAAACATGATCCTGACCCGAGATAAGATCGACACGATTCCGACCCGATCACGAGACAGGTTCGTATCGAACGGCACCACTAGTTATCTGCAAATCTTCTATATAGAGCCACTTCAAAAAGATGTTCAAAATTTCTAGACTTTAAAATTAAACAATTGTGTGAATTTTCATTGAATATATATTCAAAATAAAGCAAATCATTTTTAATTTGAAATAAATCGTATTGAAACAAACTTATTAACTTAGTTCTACGCTTCTGATTACCAAAGACATACAATATTATATTATATAAGTGTAATTTGCATGCAGATTACCGAAAGCCAATTAAAATTCAAATTAAACTCAAATTTTATTGAAGACGATGGAAGCTTTTTAATTATTTATTTAATATTATTAATTATATTTTATAGAACTTTAAATTGATGCATATATTTTATTTTGATAAATAAGAAACATGTCGTTATTCATTTTTCTGGATCTTTCGACAAGTTAAATTTGAATTAAAATAATCTAAAAATATTGAGGGACAGTTGTGATCAAGTTTTCGCGATGGCGTCTGTTGGTCCTTTCGTACTCAATAACTCTCGAAAAAATGAACAGACCAAATCAGGCTTTCACACATTGTTTTTAGGTCCTAAGAGAAAGATCAAGTTTCTCAATCAGCCTGACTTAATCAGCGAGGCTTAAGGCAATCTGAAGGTTCCGCATGATACCTGGCGTCTCAGCGACCCTTGGCTTTTGTTCCACGCTGGACTGGATCTCGAAGCTGGACGGGGAACTGTTGCTCTTAACCGGTGGATTATATATTATGTTTCAGTGGTACATTTACATCGTGAATAAACTCTGTTCCACACCACTATGTAGTTTATGAAGAATTCTTCAACTAAATTATGCATTCTAAATGAATCTTTTATATAATCTGCGAATGTTACCTTACCGACAGCAGACAACCCTCCAAACCACGAAGGCATATAATCCACAATATCGCTCAAGTTAAGAATCTTCAATAATAGAAAATGCTTAAAGTCTTAATCAGACTAGATGGAAATAATGTTTTTAAATTAAAGTTATTTCTTGAAAAAAGATCCTAATACTTCTTCACTCCACTGGAAATCGAACCACAAAACTTCTGATTTTCAATCAGGTGCTTTTCCAATTAAGCTATTAGAGGGATCAGAATGAGAACTCTTAATTCAAGAAAATAACGCTAATTTTTAGCTAGGTGTTGATAATACAAGTAATTATTTTTAATGAATCTGTTATATCATCAGTGAATGTTACCTTACCAAAAGTAGACAACCCTCCAAACCACGAAGGCAGATAATCCATAACATCGATCAAATTAAGAATCTTAAATAACAGAAAATGTTTGACCTGCTAATCAGACTAGATGGAAAATAATTTTTTGAAATTAAAATTTAAATTATTTCTTGAAAAAATATCCTACTCCTTCACTCCTTGAAGTAAAAAGGCTTCACGATTATAATATCAAAAAATTTATTCTTTGCAGACTGAAAAATGTCTAAAAAAAGTAAGGAATACAATATTATTTTAGAGGCCTAATACCAGTGTTTATTTGATGTTTGTACGACAGAGGTCTCTGTATTGTACGGTTGTTAAGTAGAAGAACTACTATATTATAATCAATTTTTATTATGCGAAATTAATTGAAAACGTGAGAAAAATAAGTTCTAAAAAATTCACTGCGGGCTGGGTTTGAACTAACAACTTCCTCATGCGTGAGGGGCGCTACCAATTGCGCCACCGCAGCATTAATAGTGAAAACTTTAGAACTTGTATTTCTTTAATTTCGATCGAAATTATTTTTCATAGGTGTTATTATTTTAAGGCCAGTTGTTAAATTCAAGTTTTTTAAACAGACTTATAGAAACAGAGTTTCGGTTAGCCTGGTTAATTAGATAGAATATTATCTTAAAGGCCAAATACCAGTGGTTATTTGATGTTTTTAGGACAGAGGTCTCTGTATTATAAGGAAATTAAAGTTCTAAAATTTTCACTGTGGGTGTTGCGGTGGCGCAATTGGTAGCGCCCCTCACATGTAATGAGGAGGTTGTTGGTTCAAACCCAGCCTGCAGTTAATTTTTTAGAACTTATTTTTCTCGCCCTTTCAACTAATTTCGCATGATAAAAATTTATTGCGATATAGTAGTTCTTCTACTTATCAACCGTGCAATACAAAGACCTCTGTCGTACAAAAATCAAATAACCACTGGTATTAGGCCTCTAAAATAATATTCTATCCATGGACATAGGAAACACGGGACTAGGCATGCCGACCTTACTTGACGAGCGGGGTTGAATCCACGGGAGGGGGGAGAATTCCATGAGTGGGGAGAGCCGCCATCTTACGATGTGCCACTTGATTATGCGCACGAGCGTTTGTTGCCGACAAACTGTGCATGAAAATATAAATGTGTAGGCGCTGCCATGTTTGTTAATCAGTCTAACTGAAACTCTGTTTCTATAACTCTGTTTCAAAAACTTGAAAAGTAAGGAATTTAGGGAGAATTTAAAAAGAGTCAACTTTAGAGCATTCTTTTTTATACAGGAGGCAATGGGAAAAATTTGATTGATTTCATGAATGTACATTTTTCTAATTTTTGGAAAAAATTTGTACTATTTCTCAAATTTCTTAAATGCACTTTGTTTCATTGACAATTAGATTCCATACATATTTATCAAAAATTCTGTTTTTTAAGTCTGCTCCTAAACAAAAGTTTGTTTTCGCAATTTTCTCCCCTTTCCAATTGTCTTAAGTCTCAACGGTTCTGGTTTTATGAATTGAAAATGCTATGCAAAAATAGAAATTTTTAAATTTTGAGTAAAATAATAGGTCTAACGTTAGAAAATTCTATTAGAGGAACTGCGGCTTTTTAAAAGACCTTCAAGTTTGCCTTCAACCATTTTTGATAGGACTCGCTTTTTGGTTTTATTCATCAAAATTACTATGAAAAAATAGAAAATTTTAATTTGGACTGAAACGATGCGAGTTGTGTAAAAATAGCTAAAACAAGGAGTTTGAGTTTCGACCATTGAAAATACCAACTTTGAGGCAAGCGATGTCAGGTATGTACGTGAAAAGGTCTGAAGGTGGTATTGTAACTTTTTGAAGATACTGAAATATTACCGCTAACCGTTCATTGATATAATATGTCATTTTCCATTTATCCATACAAATGCCAGTGGTATAAAAAAATTCAAATTTTTAAACATGAAACGGGAGGTATATGGAAAAAGTGCGAAGGAGATATCGTGGAATTTCAATTAGCTTCAAACTTCTCTAAGCACACAGTACCAGGCCAAGTTATAATATTTATAATTAAAATTTTGAAGGTTTTCATCAAGGGTATGGTTAACTTTTATTACATTTTTCATATAAAGTTATAGAATTCAGGTATAAAAGAGGTGAAGAATATATATTTTTCCGATATCCCGAAACTTGTTTGAAATCTGGGGAATCCCTTGAAATTTCGCTAAGTTCCTTGAGATCTTTTGAAGTCTTTGAAGACCTTTGGACAAACTGCGACAGCCTGTGAACTCTTGTAAAATTCTATGAAACCTCCTGAAATCTTTAAATTGCTTCTATTTCGTGGAAATTCTTGAAATCCCTTAAAATATTTTTAAATCCCATGAGATTCTATGAAATGTGATGAAATCCCTTGAAGTTATTACATATTTGTTAAAAAGTTCTTGAAATATACGAGGCTACGAAAAAATAATCTCGTTTCCCTCCGCAGCTTATGTTAGTTAGTAAGAGCACCACAATAAGAATATGTTTATAAAAAATTTTGAAAAGTAAAAAGCAAAAACGAAAAGTGCAACTCACTGATAGTTTTGTTGATCCAATCAGCAAGATCTTCCTGAAGCGGTATCAGCTGACGACTTTGTGCCGAGTGAAGGCGTTCGTAATAGAAATCTGCGTATTCTTCTTCTTCGGACAACGGCCTTGGAATATCGACTCTATTGAAAAGAGACACGGACGAAGGACCCCAGTTGCTGCGGTAGCGGGTGTGTTGAGATGATGGGAATCTATATGTGTATGACATCCTGCCGCTGTCGTTGCCCTCGCAAAGCAAATTCCTGCTCTTCGCCGATTGTCCTTTCTCCTTTGGTGCACCTGTCACTCTCAGCGCCCGTGATTCTTCTTCCAGATCGCTGTAGACTTCCGTCCTCGCCGAGCTAAGTGAACCCGACGAGTGTGAAAAGCTGGAAAGATGAGAA
>NC_046661.1:3359068-3371201 GCF_010883055.1 Belonocnema kinseyi | reverse complement strand
GGCTTGAGCTCTCCTCTCATGACTTTGACGGCAATGTTGGAGGTAGCATTGCTACTGACAGGGTTTCCCATGCCAAATAGGCTGATAACGAAGAGGAGAGGGTCTAAGTAGAATACCAAAACCCATAAATGAAAAACAGAGATTAAAGATTTTGAAACGCTTGTTGCTTTCCGAGGATCGCCGGGGCGCCCCTGGAGCCACCGCTGGGGGCCACAGTATGCGGGACGGTGGCGATAGTGAGCTGCAAGATGTTCAGGCAGCTCTCACTAATAAAACAGCTGGCCAACAAGAACATCTGCGACAAACGGTAAGCAGAGGAACATCAACTGTGTCTGCTGAGGATGCTTTGACTAGTACTGGCTATTTGCAGCCAACCACCTCGACAGAAATATCGTGGGAGAGCATCAATTAGGATACCACAATGAAAGAGGAATTGGTGCGTCTCTATTATGAAAGTGCGAAGTTTGAAAAAAACAAGGAAAAATGATACAATTTTAGAACAAATTTTGCTGCAAAGTATCCTAATATACAAAAGGTCGCACTAAGAGATCTTATCGGTACGGTGAAAGACATCAGGACTAATCTACATGTTACAGAAGACCGAGCAATAGAGATTAAACAACAGGTTGATTTGGCGTGAAAAAACGACGGCAATGAAGATCAGTTAGAGAAAGCCGCGACAAACGGTCAAGCAGGAGCAATTGATGTTCTTCCTCAACCTATTGATGATCCAACACCACCACATCCTCCAGAGGTGGATAACCTTATACAACCAGAGGCAGAAGCAGAGGTTCAGCAACAAAAAAGCGAGGAAAATGGACACACCATATGAAAAGAGATGTTATGCGCCTTTATTTTTTGGCAGAGATATTGCTGCAAACAGACTGCTTTCGGATCTTGAAATAGCTGCTATCAAAATGGAAGTAGAACGGCAGCTTCCTATTGATGAGCTCGCCTTGGAAAATGTAGATAACGAAGACTTGATTGATGCTTAAAGCATAGGTGCAAGGGATAATGAACATCATGCACCGGATCCATTAGAACCACATCCAGATATTACTAACGATGATGTGGATAGGGAGATCTCGGAAGAACTACAGCACCTGGAAAGGAATTTTTGTCATGCTTTACTAGAGTTCAGATATGTAGAACCAACACTAAGGCATTCTCTGTCAAAAATGAACATCACATATGATCTGCGTGCACTAATAGCACATTTCGACAGCAAGGTTTTACCTACGTATTTTAACGTACGACAAAATGCGTTAGAGTTGCAAACTCTTGTATACTGTGCAGCTGTGGCAACCGTTAGAATGTTGGGCCGGAAAAATAGGCCTGCAAATGCAGTTTTTGTCCCAGCAAGGGATCGAGATCCACCATGGAAGATCAGGTTGGATATGGATGTCAGCAAAGTAAGGTGAAAATTGAGTCGATTAACTCAATATAAAAAAGGAAATAGAACCAGACAGCTGATGAACCATGTTACTAAAATCATCCACCCTCGGCACATCGAGACAGTAACACCAGCAATATTGGATTAAATTTTAGACTCTCAACGACAGAGACTTGATGTTCTTACTGCCAGACTGCGTCGGTACAAGAAAAGTAATGCACAAAGGCAAGAAAACCAAAACTTTCAGACAGATGAAAGAAGATTCTATCGTGAACTGAGAGTAAAGCCAAATTACTACCAAGGCACCGAAGTCACTCAATTGGAAGATATCATTAACTACTGGTCGGCTGTTTGGGGAAAAATAAACAGATGCAATTTGGATACTGCGTGGTTCAAACTGGAGAAAACAAGGGCAAGCAATAGCCCAGAAATGCATATGACAAACATCACACCTTTTGATGTTTCAGTTGTCTTGAAGAGGGCAAGTAATTGGAAAGCTCCAGGTCCGAACATGGTGCACAACTTCTGGTACAAGTACCTGACGAGTGTGCATCTTGCGTCGGTAAGGTGTTTTCAAAAGATCATTGAACACCCATATTTGATGCCAGGTTTTATGGACCAAGGTACTACGTATATGATACCAAAAAACCCAGACGCTCAAAATCCATCGGACTTTCGACCGATAGCCTGCCTTCCAACAATTTATAAATGTCTTAGAGCTATTATTGCAGATAAGGTATATTCTCATTGCGACGAGAATGAAATTCTTACAGAAGAAAAAAAAGGATGTTGTAAAAACTCACGAAGCTGCAAGATCTAGTCACAGACGCTGATGCCATGACTCAAGCTCGTAAGCATCAAAGGAACTTACACATGGCATACATTGACTACAAGCAAGCGTTTCCTTCCGTTCCGCATGACTATTTGCTTGAAGTCTTTAAACTTTACAAAATCTGTCCACGCATTTTTGACTTTCTCAGCCATGCGATGAGGCTCTGGGGTACAAGAATCAAGTATTTTGATCATGGACAACCAAGGATAATTAGATCAATACGCTTTACGACGGGTATACTTCAAGGAAACTCCTTCAGCGCACTATGGTTCTGTTTGGCATTGAATCCATTGAGCAAAACACTGAATAGAATGTCTCATGGATTCCGAATTCATGATAATGAGGATGGTCATCAAGTGACCCATCTTCTTTACATGGATAACCTGAAGCTGTACGCTAGTTCAGGCCAGAAACTGCAGCAAGTGATTGATGTCACATAGCAGTTTTTCAATGATATCCACATGGAGTTCGGACTAGATAAATGCAGAACAGTGCATTTAGTCCGAGGGGAATTAGGGACCGCAGAGTTAGAGAACGAGTTCGAAAATGACATCGAGGCAATAGCTGCAGGCGAATCATATAAATATCTGGGTATTCTTGAATCTAAGGGTATTCAAAATAGTTAATTAAGACAAGCCTAATGACTGTCTTTACTGCGAGACTCAGATTAATTATGAAGAGCTTTCTCAACTCAGCAAACAAAATCAGGGCGATCAACACATATGTCATCCCTGTCCTCACGTACTTCTTCGGGCTCATAAAATGGTCTAACACCGACCTTGAAAAGTTAAACAGAATTGTTCGCGTAGAAATGACGAAGCACCGAATTCACCACATAAGTTCAGCGATTGAAAGGGTAGTTCTACCACGACATTTAGCGGGTAGGGGCGTTGTAGATGTCAAAAAACTGTGTGAGTCACAAGTTATACAGTTACGAGACTATTTTAACAGCAAACGAAATTTTGCGCTTTACAGAACCATCTGTCAAGCAGATCTTGAATACACGCCCTTAAATTTGTCCTCAGATGGGGCCTTGAATATCAGTGCAGAAACCATAGAGGAATTAGAAATAAAATGGAGGCAATAAGCCATCTATGGCGGGCACTCCAACATGTCAGATCGAAATGAAGTAATTAGTGAGGCATCTAATATTTGGCTAAGAGACGCACAGACACAATGATGTAGCGGGCATATACATCAACAACTTGCCCTAAACCTAAGTCTTTTAAAAGAATGGATGCCCTTCTATAGATACATTCCAATGCCCGTTTTAGAAAACGAAGATTAAATGTTATATTGCGCTGTTACTTTGCAAGCGGATCATTACATTCGGGCCAATCGATCTGACATCGTGATGCCAGAAAAAAAGGGTGGAAGAGTCTACATGATCGACATTGCTTGTCCACTTAACCCAAATTTGCAGTCAACCTATACAACCAAAACCCACAAGTATAGCGAGTTAAGGCATGAAGGACAGACCAAATGGAGGAATGGGAGCCATGCATCTATTTATCCTATTGTGATTGCGGCTACAATCAATGTGCACGCAAGATGCACGAACATCTTCAACATTTAGAAGTCAGTAGGGTATTGGCAGCAACTCAGTAGGCGGTTTTATTAGAAATCTGCCGCATTGTAAGAAACTGTCTTGAACAATCAGGAAGCAAGCGACTTAAGTTGGTGGAGTTTTTTTTGTTAAAAAACTTGGTGGAGTCGCAGATGGTAACTCTAAGAAAGGATCCAGAGGTGAGTGTTGTCACATCCAATGCTCGCAACCGTTCGTAATTGTATACCTACACAATCAGCGAAGGAGGTTTTAAGCATGGTATTGAATTGACTTAAAACATCCTAATCTCTTCAGTCACTTGACTGAATCTGTGTCTACGATGTATAATCGGGTTTATCTAAGTAAAAGTTTTGAATAGAATTATAATCTCTTTAACTGCATACCGAACCTCCCTAAAATACCACTACCTTACTAACCGCATTAACAGTCTCCTTGATTTTCCGATACATTTCAACTGTCCGCACGACATTCCTAACTAACACAGTAACCTCCTCGAATGCCCGCTACCTTCAAAACTACCTAACCAAACCACCTAAATGCCGACACCAAACCACCTAAATTCCGCTACCTTTCTAACTGCCGATCTAACCTTCCCAAATTCACGCTATCTTTCCAGCTGTTTTACCAAGCGCCTGCAATCCCATATACCTTTATAAAAGCCCTCCCAATATTCCTAAATATCCGCTACCTTCTTAACTGCCTAGCCCGCCTAACCTTCCTGACAATTCTGTATTTACTTACTAAAGTCTGAAATGTTTGATAAATGCCTGGCAATTAAGGTTTGTGTAAATCAAACATTGCGAACATTCTGTTTTCAAACTGAAATTTTGCATCACTTTTCGTCACTGAAAAATCTACAAAGAAGGAGGAAGGTAAAAAATTCAGAGATGCCGCAACTGCACAATGCATCAATGCAGGCAGCCGAAGACACGTCTCCAACAATTGCAATGAATCTGGATAAATTCTAAAGGAGTGTACAGCCAAGTCAGCAGCAGTCAACTTTGTCAGCGAGGTCTCTCCGGAGGATAGCATTTTTTGTAGGAATTTCGGTGGTACGCGTATTGATTTAAATTGTGTATTTGATGCAGGTAGCCCGATCAGTTTTTCAAAAATAAAGTGAATAAGTGACCAGAATGTAAAAATTGCTACTGATCTTGATTGGAAATACGTAGGTATAAATAAATCTAATTTGACAGTATCATGTAAGGCTTCTGCAAGTTTTAAGTAAATTTGGTATAAGTCTGGCAAAGATAGGGACAGATATAGGACATGTCACTTTCGAAAAGAGCTTCAATGAATTAAATAACATCGACGTTTATCTTAATGACAAAAAAGCAACTACCGAAAGTAAATATCATCCCTTTATTTCCGTAAAAAGAAAATTTAATTTTATCTATCAGTTCAAGTTAAAATATTTAGAAAGCGAAGAACCAGAGCCCGCACAGAGCAGCGAGCCCTTCAGTCTGTTCCAACATTTTATAGAATTACTACGTTCGAAATAAATCCCGTCTCTACTTTAGATGTTCATGTCTTCAATTAGTAAAAATATTTACCCCTTTAATGATACATTAATTATCACTAATTACAATGGCCTGACTCTTTTGTACTTTGATAGTTTGAAAATAGACTTTTGGCAACGGAACTGGGTATCCTGACCCGCTGTAAAATGGCCTGATTTGTTGAAGAGTGGCAACTGGGGCATCATCGTCATTGACTAGAATTAACTATTCCGTACAGACCTTCTACGGAACCGACCGAGTTAGAGCAAAACCAAGCAGGCTTGGACAAATTTCATGTAAGTAATCTGAATTGCTAAAATTTAGTACGTAAGTCGTGAATTTAATTAAAAAGTTAATTTGAAGAATCATTTAAAAGGGCTATTGAAAATAAATTTGTAAAGGACTGTTTTAGTTTACAATACAAATCTTTTAAATTGAAATATCAACTATCAAATTTTTCGTAACCTGAGAGACTACGGCTTACAGTTCTTACACCAACCTGCCAAACCCTGTAACCAGGAGGTTAAAAGGGAGCTAAAGCTGCGACTTCGTGCTTGAAATCAATGCATCTGATTCCAGCACCTACTTCAGCTACTCGTTGGATTGAGAAGAAAAAATGCAGCCACATGCTGCACCTCCGGGTACCTCATGATGGGAAGAAAGATTCCTAGACCTGTCAATGGGACTGACGCATTGTAGACAACTCAAGTGCCGCAGCGGTGCCCCATAAAAAACATGAGGAAAGGGCACGAGATGACCAGGAGGTTTTCCGAAACCGCTACGCTGGACCAACGACACCGCCAGCTTACCACGCATAGAGAATAGCATCTCGTGGTCTTTCATTAGCAATCGAATAAAGCAGCGAGTTTCAACGATGCTGTAGCATCCCTCAGGATAGAGCCGCACCAGGTTATTAATGCGGTTTATTTAGTGAACGTTTTCTGGGTACAGAAAGCCGTCGCAACGCACAAACTGCATAAATCCCAACTAGTGATCGCAGCGCTAGCACGAGAACTACCATCTCCCACAGTACCACACTATTTTGGGCCTTCATGAGGAGCCTACCCAAAACAAATGACACCACCGGATAGCCGTCAAACAGGCACACCGTGGTCGTTTTAGCTGATGAAGACAAGTAAAACGGTATAGACTGTAAAAAAAAGTTTTTGTGATGTTTACAATCAGTTAGTAATTATACGTCCAGTGTATTTTCAAATTGCGATATATTACCTGATTAACTTATAATACTGCATTACTTATTTGCAATCTAGTGGAATTTCACTTCAGATAATATGTGAAAATAAAACGAAAGTTTTTCTATTTACAGTCAACTGTAAAATTACTATGTCCGATGATGGAAATGATTCAATTAGCGTGGGACATAGTAAGTTTACGTAAGGTGATAAATTTATCTATAGTGAGGGACTAAGAAGGGCACCTTTAGGTACGTTTTTTTTGTTTGGATTGATACTCTCCTCAGTGAAGGGACGTACTAGAGGTTTTTTGAGAAAAATAAGGAAGGAGCCATTTTGACGCATTCTTGAGAAAAAATGAATTTTAAAAATTGCAAAGGGATGGCCATCCAGACGGTGTAAGAGTATTTCGAAGCGTCCGTAGTTCCCTAGTCTTACACTACCCATACCATTTAATGATTATTTATTCCTTAATTTCAACAAAAACTCTTTTTATCGTATTTTTATTATAGCTCTTTCGGACCATTGTGCATTTTATTAAAATAATTTATTACTTAATAGTTTCTAGTATTTATATTATTAAATTAAAGTAGAAACAGGTGTTGTAAATAAAAGTTTCAATAATAAATATAAAATTAAATTGTTTTTCGCAAGCCACAAAAAAACATATAAATAATCGACAATTATCTTTAATAAGTGAAATTAGACTTTCAAGACACTTCTGATTATGGTTAGTAAATATCTATGGAATGAATCACTGCATCCACTGGTATACCGTATTGATTATTGAAAATTTTATTTGAAACACCTTGTTCCTTTTTTTTCTTTGTTCCCAAAAACAGGTTTTTACGGATGTGTCTTTCGTGTATTCGTGTGTCTTTAGATTTTTAGTTTGTCAGCACGATAACTTGCGAAAGAATTGACAGATTGGATCAGCCTCTGGGTATACTCTTTTAGTCTTAAATTAAAGATTAAGTTCGTTAGCCAGCGATTTTGAATAAAATGTTTTTGAATTAGATGATTTGCAACCATTTTTAGAACACTTTTTTTAATGCTATGCACGGATATTAGTAGTATTCAAAAAGAAGAAAAATTTCTTGTATTTACTTTTTTTAATTGAAAAAAATCACTGGACTTATAGCATTTTAAAAATCCAGAAAAACAAACAAAAACGAACATTTTATGCCAACCAACGCACGACTTCAAAAAAGTCAAGAAAAAAAAACGTTGATTTTTGAAATCACTACAATCAAACAAAAAATAATGAAAAACCAAACTATGCAAGATAAGAACGGACAAGTGGACAAACATTATGCACAGAAAAATGATCTACAAACTTCTTGGGAATCATTTTTCAATAGATTGCGTACTTTTTGTTTAATTCTTAAAAACAACATTAAAAATACAAAATGAAATTTTTGGACGAAAGACAAAAGCTATAAAAAAAATGAATAGATAAAAGTTTCTCATCTAAAAAGGAATGAAAACTCATACAAATTTGAGATGAATAATTTTTGCATAGGATGCATAGTTTTTGTTTTACCCTGGCGGACCGAAGGAACGAAATGGAGCCTCTACAAAGTACCCGTAAATAACCCATTTGGTTCCTATTCAGTTCCCTTTTAAAAAACTCAAAAAAACAGCAAAATCAACTTTTAAATTATTGAAATTCGGATTCTACGTTAAAATTTGTATCAGAAACTTACGGAGTAAGTAAGTAAGTGAGTGGTCATTTCCATGCCTTGACTAATCCTCTTTTCCTAAAATTTTAACCTTCGCTCCCTTTTTATTCATATTGCTATTACTTTTTCTCCTTCTAATATCACAATCCTGAGCGAGTATATTTCCCTTCCTCATCTACCTCTATATTTCCGTTTAAGACAAACCATGCCAACTCCTCCAAGCTCTTTAACAATTTCTTCCCTTCCCATTTAGTACCTTATCTTTCGATTTTCTTCCTCTTTCTTCTCCCCATTTCCTTCCTCCACTATCTCCTGTTCTAGTATTGAAATCCGCACCTATTATAAGCCTAATCTCTTCTTTATTTTCTTCAATTATTTCTTTTTCTTGTCTGCTTTCTGTCACATATCACCGTTCACATAAACCCCCACTATCTTCAACTTCTCTCCTCCCATCGTTACCTCTTATACCATTAATCCTTCTTTTTCTTCTGTTCTCTCTTCCTTATCTTTCCCTGTTATACATTAGTTCCTTACTGTGTAAGGTCCTAAAATGTGGGGTCGTAGGAATGATTGATGGTGAGTTATTCTGATATTTGTGATGAAATCTGAGGTGAGTGGATTGTGCTAGGCTTAATCTGGCTGTCATATTTCTTTACCTTACCTTAGCATTACAAAATCCTTGATGTAGCCTCAGACAAAGTAATCTAGAAGTGTTAAATCATAGGATCTGGCTGGCCATTCAATTGTGCCTCTACGTCCTATCCACCGATTATCAAATACTGTATCAAGTAAGCGCAAACATCTACTGCGTAATGAGGACCTGCGCCATCTTGATGAAACCATGTCTCATCAAAGTTGTCTCCAGCAATCTCTCTTATTGCAGGGACACTTTGATTTCTATGCATGGCTTCATAATTTGGAGCATTTAAATTACAATCGATAAACAAATTTCCTATTATTCTATTATTGAATATGCCAGCCCAAACGTTGAGTTTTTGCGGATATTACAAATTGTCTTCTCATGCACAATGCGGTTCTTCAGTAAATGATAATAAAACGCCCAATGAGTTTTCCTCATTTCCAGCTGACCACGGTCTGCCTTCTCGAGGTAGACCTCCGACAGTACCGAAATCATTGAATCTTCTAATGGTTCATTCAACAGTCGATGCTGAAATTGAAACCCTTCCAGCCCTAAATGTTTGATTAAATAGACCTCTTATTGCCCTATAAGGTCGCGCTACCGCACCCCAGCCTCTCATCATGAGAAGTGAGATTCTCTCTCTTTCTGTGAGATTTTGCATTTTGAGAATTTAAAGTATGGTTTGAAACTTATTAAACGCTAATAATAACGTCTAGTAATAAACCAAATTTACGCTTGATTATTAAAATAATTGATCAAAATATATTATTTAAAATGAAATGCACTATCTAATGCATATTCCTTAAGTAAGTAAGTACGTAAGGTTGGATGATTTTCACAAAGTAACCTCTGGATTCCTTGTTGAATACTCCTTCAAGAATGACCTCAACTTCTCTAAAACAATTGCGTCTAAGGATTTATTTCGCTGTCCTGCGACTTTTTGGACACCCTGTTTGTTTCCTTATTGAACAAATAAGGAGACTGTGAACAAGCTTTTTTTCATACCTTTTCAGTAAACTTGCTGCAGAAGTACTTGTTTCATAAACAGAAAGCGGACCAGCGTAGTCTGAAGTTGCGCATCGAGTTTAGCTTAGGCTTCCTCGCTGCAGAGAATCGTTGCTCGGTGCGCAACTTCAGACTACGCTCGTCCGCTCCAACTTAATAATCCATTTACTCAATTTACTCAATCAAGAATTGTTTGGTAGTCTTCGTCGAAATGGTATTTTGTTTCAAATTCTTCTAATGTATTTTTCAAAATTTCGGGTGTTAAAATCTGAGGATGTACGATTCCATACCTACCATTATTGATAGCTTCTATTGCTATGTAAATATTTTCATTGATTTCTTCAATTATGTTTTTTGTTGACATTAATTTCATATCATTGAAATTATCTTTAGTACTGGCACTGAGTTTTTCAATTGTTTCAGATTTTAACGAAATTTTATCCTTTACTTCGCGGTCCGTAACCAGTACTATTTTAAGAATTTACGTTTGGTTATTTAAAACGGAAACTATATTATCACTGTCAGCTCACAATCGATGACATTCTGAATTTATTTGGTTTAAATCTGAATCAGTCAGAGTTTTAAAAGGGTTTTACAGATATAACCTATAAAATTACCTAATCTTCTTTTATGTCTTTGTTTTCACAGTAACTTAAGTAAAATTGTAATTTTGTTGATTAACCTGTAACGTCCATGTTTTATTGATCGCATTATTATTATTTGTTGCTTTCTTTAGCTTTCCTAATGATGTTGTCGTGTTTAAGTTTCCATTTCCTTATTAAAACGGCATATGTAAGAATTGGTGAAATTGGTATTGTTGATGCGACATTGGGATCTCTTCCAAAGGTCACCTCGAGAGGTGAAGAGCTTGTACTTGTATTTTTTATTGCATTAATTATAAATGTGTTTAATTATTAATTTTCAGTCTATTGTTTACTATTATATTGATGTTTTAATTAAATTTTTTAAGGTTAAATGCATTCTTTCTATGCTTCCGTTGGCTTGTGGATGGAAAGCTGTTCTTTTTATATGCTTGATATTTAATGAATCTTCAAATTGTTGCATTAATTCCGAGAGAAAGTCTATTCCTTGATCAGTAAGTATCGTTTTAAGGACTCAAAACACACACACACACACACACATATATATTCGATTCGGTTTTCATTCCTCTAGGATCAAACCGAAGGGCCTATGACAAAGCCACCGAACGCGTCCTCGGGTTACGGATAAAGGGTCCCTGTACCAAGGGTTTCTGCTGAATATGGTCACAAAAATAAATAGGCAGTCGCAAACAATTGTCCGGGGGTGGTCCAGAAGGAATGAACCCCCAATCGGAGGTGTGAAAACCGTGCCGAAAGCTAAATGGCACCTGGGTGAGGTATCTAGAACGGTGACTCTGGGATACCGGGCGACCCCTCAGAGTATGTAGCCTTATCCTTGCATGCGGGGCTCTACAAGGATGACCGAACCCCTTTCCCTAGCTTCTCGTGGGAACAACAATGACAACAACAAACATAGTTGTAGTAAGTGCGGTTCAAAACAACGGAACGCGCAGGGCTCCCGACAATGGGTCGGCCAATAATGCCGACCAATCTAGAGCTGAGGGAGCCAATGAAAATCGATTCAATGCGATGGATCGGCGGGATCTCGGGACCTTTGGGTGGACGGAGCGACTAAATCACGACTTGCTAGAGTGCTACGATCGGAGTGTGGCCCCTGAACGGGATTACATGGCACGGCTGCATGCCCTGTGGTGCGAGAAACACCCGGAGCTATCGCACTATTCGCAGCAACGTCTGCGAAACCATTCTGAACTACTCCGAAAAAGGGGTTATGTAAGCGGAACGCCTACAATTATTGTGTGTATAATGCAGCGATAGCTTTGGCCGATGCGAACCGTAAAACAAAACCAACGGTTGATCATAAGACCAAAAGACGCATGCATTAACTTGCCATAAAGATAGGCTGGGCAAGACAGTACGCGTCTCGCATTCAGTGTGTGATTAACTACATCATATCTGGCAGGAATTGTACCGCCAAGATTCGAAAGTTCGCGCGCGAACTCCGGACCCGTTATCACACACTTAACAAGTCAAAGCTACTGACCATCAGGCAGCATATTGTTGATAGAATACGGATACTATCTGACACTAAGAGAAGTCTATAGCGGAGCGAGAGGTGGGTCAGAGAAAATCAACAGTTTCTCTCTGACCCATCTCAACTCTTCCAAGACCCTCTAGTTACTGTCGAACACCCACCCAAACCAGAGGAGGTCGAAGTATTTTGGAGAGAAGTCTACGAAGTTCAGCATAGACTGGACGA
>NC_046661.1:3357050-3358968 GCF_010883055.1 Belonocnema kinseyi | reverse complement strand
TTAAGTATTTTCAATTCTTAAATTTTATGAAAAATAATAATAAAAGAAAAGAATATTGAAGTTGTCTTGATATATATGAGTATATAAATACAGATAAATAATATAAGATATGATTGGGTTAATTTTTGAAAAATTCCTTGCTTCCTTGTCTTTGATTTTTAGGTAATTCTTGTCTTCCTGTGCGCGAATTTTTCTCTCTTTTCTCCCTCTATCAACTTTTGAAATGTATTTTTGCACTGCCCATAATCAAGTTTTAGAACTGACCATTTTTTTTTAGAACTGCCCTTTTGGTCAGAGCTGCCCGTTAGATTATACCCTGCCTAACCGAAATATTTCACCAATCGATCGATCGTAAATAAAGTGTAATAAATGCGGAATATCGCACACTTCGCAATCCAATGCTACATTAAGCCCCAAAATTTTCAGAATACCCAAAACCTCAAAAGACCACCTCAAACATAAATAAGGACAACAAGGGAACAGATGGAAGAGCAAAATTACTTAGAGAATCAGGAAATGACACAAGAGGAGTTTCAAGAACAGAAAGACTGCGAAGAGGCGGCCAAGTACCAGCAATCTGTGGATATTTGCAGTCCACACAAGGAAAAAAGGCAGATGGATATGATACTAGGGATTTCCTTTAAAATTCAAACGGATCATAAAGCTTTGGTTTGGCTTCAAAACGTAAAAGGCCCTAGTTCAGGATTTATTCATTAGAGATTACGCCTTGAAGAATACAAATACGAAGTAGTATATGTAAAAAGAAAAGAAAACAAAGCAGCCGATTGTTTGTAAAGATTATTTCCATTCCAAAATCAAGAAAAAGTTAATCATTCAGATACAACAGAGCCATTAGATAATACCGATTCTGACACAGAAAGTGAAAAGTCTGAAAATGTTAGTAAGAAATCAACGATTATCGAACAAAAAAATTGAAGGATAAACTTATAATATCTGATAGGTAAATTAAAGAAACTTGAGAAGAAGATTTACCCGAGGAATGTTTTTCATCAGAGGAAGAAGCAGAAGAAGAGGAAGAAGAAGAAAAAGAAGACAACCAACAATACAAAAGTAAGATTGAATTTCGTGATCCAACCTTTCCAACACTTTTGGTGACATTACAATGTCAGTCTAATTATAATCCCGAAATAGGATTCTATGTATGTTTTAATAAAACTGGATAATTAAGTAAAGAAGAAAGGAAAACCATTATTAAAGAAGCTAACGCCAACCACCTTGGAGAGAAAAACACAACTCAGAAGGCAAGAGAAATTGGTAAATGGAAAAATTTGGATGAAGGAATTAATAAATATGTAAAAATATGCCCTAGTTGCCAATTGCAGAAGACAACAAGAAATACCAATCAAGCAAAATAAATAACTTCCTACACGCCTACTGGTCCCAATTAAAAAATTGCATTGGACATCTTCAGTCTTTTGCCAGCAACAAAACTAGGAAATAAATATATGTTAAGCATACAGGATAGATCAGTCAGATAAACGGTCCTGATACCGTTCAAGAATGAAACAGCAGAATCAGTAATTCAAAAGTTGATATATAATTAAAAATTTGTCATAAGGACAACCGCAGGATTTCGCCGGGAGCGGGTGCTAATCTGAAAAATTGCACCCGCTTCCAGCGAAATCGCGGTAAAATTTCAGCCATAACCACGTCTCACAACCGTGAGATAGGTGGTTACAGTCTGTAAAGGAATCAATACGATGATCCAGCAAAAGCCTCGTGGACCCTAAGAACACGGAACGACCCAAGGACAACAGCCTTCTGCATTTTCCCCGCAAGTGTTCTAGCATATTGCTGACACGCAGGGATGCTTTTTAGGCTATTAGCAAGTGAAAGCTTGGCACCTCCAAGAGCGCCGATGATAAGGACGATGAGTTTAACAGAATATTCCGGGTAC
>NC_046661.1:3354677-3356950 GCF_010883055.1 Belonocnema kinseyi | reverse complement strand
ACTACAAACACTACCATGCACAGAAAAATCGGATTTTCAAATTCTTTTTTTTTTTTTTTTCTTAGTTTTCGTATAATAGGGATTCGGTCAGTTCTAAATGAGGCTTAGATTATACCCAGCGGTTAGGTGTTTTCAACGAGAGTGATGTTGTATTTGTCTGAGGCCTAGGAATAATTGTTGACATTTGTGTACGTGAATATTGCGATTTAGGTTTACTAAATGATGTTGTGCGAATTGGTTGCGCTTCTCTTAACCACATATCCATCTCTATTGCTGAATTCTGTGCTTCGGACAAACTAGAGCGTTTTTGGTCTTCAACTTAAAGTCAGATTTCTTGTTTTAAATTGACAAATACCGTTTTAATAATTCTCCTTTCTCAATGCTTAAAGAAACTTTTTTCTGTCCGATTCGTATGTTGTAGTTACATCTCTCCTTTGCCCTTTCTACAGAATTGATAAAATCTTCTATTTATATATCATCGTGTCCATCAATTTTTCTTAAAGTTCTAATACCATCTTTAGCCGAAATTAACTCGATAGCGCCTGAACCTTGTTATAGTTTGCGCTGGTTCAATGATGCTAAGTTATAAAGTTCATGGGATGGTCTAGTGGGTGCTGTCGCTATAGGGTTGCGTGGAGTGGGATTATTCATTCGACCGGGCGGAAACTGTGATGTGTGTGCTGTGGCTCAAGTCGTTCATTCTCCTGTCTTTTCCTCCTCGGTTTCATCGTCCCTGATTTCTGTGTCATTCTCAGAATTTTCGGTGTTAATTTCGCCCATAAATTCCAACAATTTTCCCAAAAACGATATTTCTTTCATCCTCCTGCCGTTAGCGATAGTCAAATCGTTCATATTTATTATCATTTCATTCATTGTAGACTCTATGCTCTCCATTCTAGTTATAATTAACCTTATTAACTCATCCGTAGTTATTATTGAAGGGGATCGTGTTCTATTTTCGTTAGGGGAGGAAGCGCGAGACATGTTTGCTGCTGTATGGAAAGGGTTATTGGTATTCTCTACTATGTCTGTCTAGGCTGAGTCTGTTGACGTCTCGCCTGTTGCGTAACTTTTTTTCTCTGTATATTATTTAAATTCCAGGTTGCCTAATTTCTTTTCAATTTTTATTTACCTAATTTTTTCTTTTGTCTAATTCGATTGCCTAACTTCAATTTTCCTGCATTTCCTTTGTCTAACTTTTGCCTGCTTTTTCGTGTTTCTAGTTTTATTCGCCTAGTTTCCATTTTCCTGCATTTTCATTGCCTATCTTTTGCCTTCTTTCCGTTTTATGATTGAATTTTTCGCAACAGTTGTTTCCCGTTTCAACAATGAGATTATCTCACAGAGCTATATCCTACGTACAAACAAACTCAAAGTGATTTTTTGTTTTTTAAGAAACACAGAGGCTAGGGAGCACAATAAGCGTATGTAGGGTCACAAGCCTAATGGGTTACAATAGTTTGAATAAAAATTTATAACATTAAAGTGGTCAAAATTTACTTTTCAAAAACAATTAAGTCTTACAAATTTTCTATCAATTCTTATGAACTAATTTTCTTTACTTACTGTTTCTTTTCTTTAGAAAACATAGAATTCTCGTTACGTCTTTCCGTCGTAGGCCTGTTGCCTGGCGCGGATTGATAATTCCTGGGCATTGGCTGCCGCGTTGTAGTAATGCGTTAATCACTGCTTTCTCATCGTTGCTTCTGCGTTGCGTTGCTGCGTTGTTACATCGTTGTCTCTTCCACCTGATTGTGGGCCTCGCAGGGGGTTTACCACAATTTATTGCGTACCCTGCCCGGTAATTCCTTTCAGAATTTCGTATGAAATTGTTTTACGTAGTGTAGTACCCTACTTAGTTCAGGCACTAGTTATAACAATGAATAGTACTTTTCCGGTTAACGGGCCTTACCTTAGCAAAGTCCTTAAAATTCCGAAATTCCTGTTTCGCCTACTCGGATTTCCGTAGAAATCTTTTCAATCAATTAGCGCTTCCAGAACACTCTACTAGTCATGGAAGCTACAAGAAACACATGCGTAGATACGTGCTAAAGGCGGCTGTACATTGCATTGATTATTTTTGACGTGGGCTACAAGTATTATATAGAGAGTATTATTATTATTATTATTATTATATCGCTTATTAGCAGGGTACATAACATCGTTGTCAAGGAATTTTTCCTTTTAGTTCCACCATGTTTTCACATTAAATCGGTTTCCATAATTGAAGCAAGACATACTGTAAGAGACAGGGTGCCAACCCCGGGGAGGGG
>NC_046661.1:3341902-3354667 GCF_010883055.1 Belonocnema kinseyi | reverse complement strand
CAGCAAACCTGTTTTGAGGAGACGGGTGCTGAAAATTGGAAAATTTATTGTGTAAATAAATTCACTAAAAATGCACGATAAATAAGGAAAAATAATTCAATAAAGAAAGTGAAATAAAACACAACGTGTACAAAAACATAATTCGGACGATTAAATTTAGATTTATCAACTGGTTCGCAAATATTACATATGAGAGCACTATTATGTACGTATCTTTGAATTTTTAGAAGTTTAAAAGTGAATGATTCTAATATACAACTTTGTTGTATGCCAGTATAAATAAAACGGGTATACAAAATTCCATTTGTGGATAAAGTAGATAAGAGTTCAATAACTGACCATTTTGTTCAAATTGTCAATTATAAGTGATACAAAAACCGCTAGCTATTTGCTTGAATTCATACATAATTTTTCAATCAATAATATTAATTTTAATTATTTTTAGATTTTCAGATCACTTTCGAGTCATTAAAACCTTTCTCTTATATAGATCTCCATTTTTTACAATATTAATAAAAAATAAATAATGAATAAAAGCTGCTTCTTAATCTTTAGAAAACATTGAAAGTTTTTTTAAATTTTGTAAAATGACAATGATTTAATTGAGTAATATTTAAGATATTCCTAATCGACCGCCCCCCCCCCCCCAACTGGAGGTAATCCCAACCCCTCAGTAAAAGTTTATACTTCTCCGGGGTTAGTGCTGCTGACTAGAACCTTACGTAATTTTTGAATAACTGATAAAAATAAATCATTCCAATCCTAACAATTTAAGTTTTTAATATTTATGCGAAATAGTATATTAGAGTTTTAATTTTAGATTATCTTCAATGTAATTTGATCCCTTATAACTTTTCATATTCAAATAGCTCAGCGAGTATTCTATCACTCCAAACTGAGACCTGAATTTCCAACAATGGCTGTGGGTGGGATGCCTGCCCGAAGTATATCCGCCCAAACTGTTTCACATAGGATTAGCGCCGCTGGTAAGAGAGTCAAATCTTTATTTGTTCGTGAACTAAATAATGATTTTTAAATAAAGAGTTAGATTTTTAAATAAATAGAAGTGTTTTTTAATTTTGAAGTATTATTATTCGTTCAAAAATTAGTCAACTATTAAACTTGATCATTAATTTTTTGTCGAATATTCATTACTTTGGCAAAAGTCTGTTTAAAATTCCTTTTTTCTGCGGAAAACATTATAAGGGGGTGAAACAGCCCCTCATAGGTAGGGGTAACAAGTGCCGATGGTATAGTTTTGTGTATAAAAATCAAATTGATTTCGATCAAACTTCATGGAAAAGTTTCCTCGTGATGAAAGATGAATAACGTATTTTTTCAATGGAGGTAGTAAACCACCCCTACATATTTATGAAGTTGTGCTAAAATTTTTAAATTCACAGGAAAAAATGTTTAAAAATTTGTTTTGCACTTGAGATCAAAATAAAGTTGACGTGTTTCCCCCAAAAATGTTCTTTAAATGGGGGTAGCCAGCCCTAAAACTTTATTATGTGTCTATGATAATATATACTTTCGTACACAAAAAAGGTAAAATAGTTTTATACCGAAGAAAGTAAAATAGAGTCCACCCAGTAATAATAAAAAAATTGCGCGGGGTAAACCACCCCTACATATTTTTGAAAGTTCTGAAAGTTATTACATTCATAGAAAAACATTTTAAGAAATATATATTTTGCACCCCCTAGTGGGGGTAGCTACCCCCAGACACTTTTTATTTTGTGTCTATGATAATTTATACTTTGCATACACAAAGACGATTGGGAAAATAGTTTTAGGATGAAGAAAGTAAAATCGAGTGCATACAAAACATCATTAAAAAAATTGCATGTGAGTAAACCACCCATAAGTATTTTTAAATGTGCTGAAAACATCTAATTCATAGGAGAAAATATTGAAAATATATATTTTGCATTTGAGACAGAAATGAAGTTGTGTTTCGAAAGGACAATTTTTTTGTTAATAAATGTGGTTAGATACCCCTAAACACTTATTATTTTGTGTCTATGATAATATATACTTTCCATACATAAAGACAATTGGGAAAATATTTTTAGAATCATGAAAGTGAAATAGATTGAAAGTAAATCTAGTGGACCTACGCTAATCCGCCAAACCATAGGTACGTTTATAAACCGGTTGTCAATATACAGAGGCATGAAGTTTTTACTTTTTCACGCGCTTCTTCACCTTCACGTTAGTATTACTTCTTTTAGGAAGATCTGATTGGACTTTTTTTAGAGTGTTTTGAAAAGTTCTTTTCATGTACCTTAAGAGTATTATAACGATATATTAAAAAATTTAATCATAATTGAAATAGATTTTTTGAAAAAAACCCATATTTAAAAAAAACTTCATTTTTGAGAATAGTTTTTTTATACTCACTAAAATCACGTTGAATAAAAAGAGGGCCGAAAATTTTGTGTTGGTCAAATTTAGATTTTTGTGCTAGAGGATACCACGCTAAACTTCCGCAACGCTCGGTTACGAATACTGTTAGGTTTAATGTACCCTAAAATTATATTTAAATTTGTTGTAATGATTATCTGTGCAGAAATATATAAATTACGTTATATATTTCATCTCACACCTTTTATTTTATTCAGAATAAGCGTAAAAATCTAAATTTGACCAAGAAAACGTTTGCAGCCCACTTTTTATTCTACATGATACACTAAAATGGCAATCGGATCAACCTAAAATAAGTTACATCCAGATAGTAAACGTGAAGAGCACGTTACTCGTATAGCATGCGAAGCACGCACTGCGTGCAGGACGCATGGCATATGGTCGCACTTTGTGAAGGGAACGTTCGGGCGAGTCATATTCGAAGCACTTGGAGATAGGCATGATGTGCGGCGCATATGCGGTGCATCTGCGTCACACTTTGTGAGAGACGTTATTTATATATATGACATATGAGTAAGTAGCACATTTGTTGATAATAATAATAATGTAATTAATTTGTTAATATAATATAACTCATATAAAATTTAATATAACTCCCTACCGAAGGTGTCCTCGCGTTGATGTCGCGGTAGGTCTTAAGCTTTCCTCTCATGACTTTGACGGCTATGTTGGTGGTAGCATTGCTACTGATATGGTTTCCCATGTAAAATAGGCTGATAATGAAAAGGAGAGGGACTAAGTAGAACACCAAAACCCAAATAATAATACCCAAAGCTAGCCACAAAAATAAATAAGCAGATTCTGGCAGATAAAAAACGCTCAATATATGTAAACAGACTGCTTTCGTCTGTTGAAATAGCTGTTATCAAAATAGAAGTGGAACAGGAGATTGCTATTGATGAACTCGCCTTAGAAGATGTGGACAACGAAGACTTAATTGAAGCTAAAGGCATAGGTGCCAAGGATAATGAACATCATGTATCGGATTCATTAGCATTTTGGTCATGCTTTAGTATAGTACAAATATGTAGAACCAACACTAAGGCATTCTCTGCCTAAAATGTACATCACATATTATCTGCGTGCACATCTCGACAGAAAGGTTTTACCTACGTATTTGAAAGTAACACAAGCTACGTTAGAGGTGCAAATTCTTGTATACTGTGCAGCTGTGTCAGCAAAGTAAGGTTCATATTGGGTCGATTAACTCAATATAAAAAAGGAAATAAAATCAGAAAGCTGATAAACCGTGTTACTAAAAGCATCCATCCTCGTCACATCGAGACATTAACACCAGCAATATTGGATGAGATTATAGACTCCCAACGACAGAGACTTGATGTCCTTACTGCCAGCCTGCGTCGGATGACAGAATTCCCTCAATTCTGGTACAAGTACCTGACGAGTTTACATCTTGCTTTGGTAAGGTGTTTTCAGAAGCCAGATCTGATGACAGGCTTTATGTTCCTGGGTACTACGTATAAGTTGTCAAAAAAACCAGACACTCAAAATCCATCTGACTTCCGACCGATAGCCTGTCTTCTAACATTTTATACATGTGTTACAGATATCATTGCAGATAAGGTATATTCTCATTGCGACGAGAATGACATTCTCACAGAAGAACAAAAAGGTTGTTGTAAAAACTCGCGAGGCTGTAAAGATCTAGTCACTATAGAAGCTCTTGCCATGACTCAACTTCGTAAGCATCAAAGGAACTTACACATGGCATACATTGACTACAAGCAAGCGTTTTCTTCCGTGCCACATGACTATTTGCTTAAAGTCTTACAGCTTTACAAAATCTGCCCACGCATTATTGATTTCCTAAGTCATGCGATGAGGCTCTGGGGTACAAGAATCAAGTATTTTGATCATACTCAACCAAGGACTATATCAATACTATATTATATATCAACTATATCAATACACTTTACGATGAGTATATTTCAAGGAGACTCCTTCAGCGCACTATGGTTCTGTTTAGCGTTAAATCCACCGAGAAAAACACTAAAAAGCATGTCTCATAAGTTCAGAATTCATGATAATGAGGATGGTCATCAAGTGACCCATCTTCTTTACATGGATAACCTGAAGCTGTACGCTAGTTCAGCCCAAAAACTACAGAAAGTTATCGATGTTACAAAGCAGTTTTCCAATGATACCCACATTGAGTTCGGACTGGATAGAGAAAGGTTAGAGAACGAGTTCGAAGATGACATCGAGACAATGGCTACAGGCAAATCATATAAATATCGGGGTATTCTTGAATCTAAGGTTATTCAGCATATGATAGTTAGGACAAACCTAACGACTGCTTTCACTACGAAACGCTGGTGACGTGCATAACCCAGGAACCATAAAACGCTTGCAATATGTGCACAAGTACCAAGAGTTCTGGCCCCTGACTTACATGTGCAGTAATAACCGAGAAGCGTTTCGTTATTGTCTGGTCCTACATCATCGATCTCTTTGAACGCTATCCACAGCTGGTACCTTGTCGCATTTCGGAAACGAGAAAATACTCGTACTCTGATCAAACCAGGTTCATTAAGTCGCGTATCTAGTTGAAACTTCTCATCTTCTTCTCGTTGCAGCTTGTCTTGAACGTAAGATGGTGCAAGTTCTACTTGATACACGCCAATTGTTATGTCGCGTATTTCTTCCAATGTAAGGCGAGGAAATTGTGGTACTTGAAGTTCTTGCAGGTGATTCCAATTTGCATTTTCGTAGCGCATATTGTCCACTTCTACGTGCGCTTGCACAATATTTGGCTCACGAGCTCTCGCTATATATTCTCTTGCAAGCTCTACTCTAGCGCCTTGCATCTCGATAACAGGATGGTATCGATTAATTATGGCACCAGCAATACGAAAGAAGTCCCTTAGATTGTATACATGAGCCATCGGAATGGTTTTCTCGAAGAACTTGAAAATGTACTTTATGTGGCCATTTCTGGATTCCACTATCCATCTAGATTTCGTTATTAGCCGAGCTTCGTTTGCTTCTTCCGTTACCAATTGACTCTGTCCTTGTTGGAGAAATGGTGGTATCTTGGACACCATTCCTAAGCGTTCTAAAAGTAATTGGGCATCTCTATTTACACGGTCCTCTATAAAAATATCACCAATGTCGAAAAATTCTCTCATACCTTCCACATCTCTTTCAAATTCGTTAATGAGCATTTGTGCGTCATTGTTTCGCGAGTCAGAAAAATATGGTCCTTGTATTTGAAGTATGTATCCGTGTGGAGCAACAATGAGAGCAGGTTTTATCAAGTGACGTCCTTTATGTTTGCAGAATGACTGTTGAAATACGCGAAAGTTACTGTTCGTCTGCATGTAAGCATAAGTTCCATTGATGATAGCAATAGCTCTAGGAATTTCTGGTTGTGGATTATAAAGTTCATTGGCGAATAATGTCACGTGTCTTTCAATGAATTCCTCTCTGATTATCGCATTAAATCCAATGTTACCAGGCACAAATCGCTGCATTAAAGACTCTCTTACCGTAGAAATGGCTATGCTTTTAGCTTGCCGGCTCGAATAATGAAAAATCACTTTCAGAAATTCATGAGAATTACCTTGACGTATTTTTCAAAGGAAAGTCAGCAGTTTTTTTTTCCTCGCGTATCTGGCACCATGTCCATGTAACTGCGGAATAGGATCACAAAATGCATACAATTCTTTAAATTGTTCCTTTGTTACAGGGGCAATAGCTTTAAACTCTTCATCAGTGAAACTATCCTCATTATTAAACGCCGCGGCCGCATGAACATTTGCTTCGTTACGAAGTTGCTGCAAATGCAGAAGTAACTACTGTCCCGGAATCTTATACGGTCTATTAATCGCTTGTAGTCCAGGAAGCATTACAGATGCATTACAGAACATGCACGTTTGTCTGCTTTAAAAAGTGACAGTCATTCATCATGTAGCATTCACTCATTATTTCCATCGACGACGGTATGTTTGTCTGTCATTTCTTTTGTGAAAGGCCTTTGAAAAAGTGATTTCTTAGTCAAGTTCAAATCTTTCTGCGATTAGCGTTTGCCCGTTCTGAGAAGCGCGCTATATGAGTCAACGGTGTTCACTCATATTGTCTTTGGTTTGGCTAAACATGTTACTGACCACTTCTTGATGCGTGTTTCATATACAGACATCGCTTGTGTCGCTAAAGCTATTAGGATTGGTTCTATTCACTGATCATGGGCGCTTAGCGCTCGGCCCTCTGGCGAAGGGTACACTGTTATTATCGATGTGCGCACTTATTACTAATGTTACTTTATGTACCGTTTCTGCCCTTAAAGAAGTGATTATTTAGTCAAGTTAAAATCTTGGGCACTTAGCGTTTGATCGTTTTGAGAAGCGCGCTATATGAGTCAACGGTGTAGGCGAAAATATGACAGAGCACGATCTGAATCGTGGTTTCTATGTGGACATCGCTTTTGTAAGAAAATCTGTTGTAATTAGTTTTATTCACTGATCTTGAGCGCTTAGCACCGCATAGCGCTAAAACTGTCCATTTAAAAAAATTTTTTTAACGGATATTTCATCCGGCACTTATAACCTTAAAAATTACAAAGTTTCAGCTAAATCCACCGAAAGCCATGTTCCCATACATTTAGTGCGGGGTCCCTTGTTAGATTCTTTGTTTACTATTGTAAGTTTATCTGCTAATTTTGCTTCGCTTCTTAAATGCTCACTCTCTTGTACAGCTTTGGTTTCGACTTTATGTTTTCTTTGTATCACTAGAATGCGATTTTCGTTTGATGTTAGACCTTGTTTCTCTTTTATATTTCATTTTTATTATGTATACATTCCATTGAATTTCTGTAACTACTTTTTTTTATTATTATACACATTTTCTATTGTAAACTACCTTGCTATTATTAATTTAAACGCCCCCCCCCCTACTCCAATTAATTCGGGAGTTCAACATTTTAAATACCACCACTCTCCCTTACTACCCCTAAGCGAACCCAGTAGAAAGGGTAAATAGGGTCTTAAGGACTTTGATCATTTCTTATATCGAGAAGGATCATGGTACTTGGGATCGACACCTTTCGTAATTTCGGTTCGTATATAATTCACACACCCGCTTTTCGTAAGTGAGCCCCTCTTACAGTGATCGACATGCCGTGCAAGCGTCTTAGGCAGTAATGCTTGTAAGTTTGAGGTGTCAACCACAGTTCCGAGACCTACGTTACCTTTGACCGACTTCTGCTTTACTTTGAGGTAGGACTTTAATCTCTATGGTGGTTCAACCAGGTTTATTTCTTTAGCTCATTTTGTATTCAGATAATATTATAAATACCCCTTGGCTGGATCTCTGTGTTTAGCGACTAAGTTTAGATAATAGAGTGCCGACCGGCATGAGTTTGACGAAAATCCAAGGGGTCCTCAGATAAGAATAGGATCATCCTTTGCACGAGTTCCTGAAAGAATAAAATTTTTCCTGATTGCTGATCGACTAATGCAACGATCTTGAGAATGCTACTTGAGTCGCAATTTCCACGAGGAACTAATTTATATATATATGGCCTGGGTACGCCATTTTGATTAGCCTGCACAAGAAGAAAATGCACCTTGCTGCAAAACGAGCGAACACCTGCAAAGGATCCTATAGATGAATTCGAACGCTTTCAACAAAATCTCTACAATCGAGAACAATGAGGAGGGCTTCGCAGACGCTCAACTCCACTTCAAGCTAACATGTCTGTGTAAGTCAATTTTAGTGAAATTTCAAGTTGTAACTAAGTTTCCCAAATTTCACGTGCCTACCGCAAACACGACCTGGCTGGGGGTGGCCCAGGTGGAAAAATTAGTCACAAGACGGCTGCCACTTACCTGCCTGTCACGCCTGAATGGAACGAGTTCGTGGGTCACACACTTCTGACCTACGAAGAACCCTCGAAGTTCCTTTTAATTTTTATTTGGCGCCAGATAGAGTCCTCTCTTTTGAACCCTCGTCCGCGATGGCCTGGCGTCGTCTAGCAGGAACGCTAGCTCCACTCTAGCTTGAGACACTGAAAGGAAAGGGGCGTCCTATGCTCCAACCTCCTCTTTCATAGGCAATTCCTTAGCCAGGTCGTTTGAAGAGATTAGTTCGACCCAACTTATCACTGTTGGCCTTTGAGCCGAACGTCTCTCCAAATTTCGAGCCACGCGGTGGTCTCCACTGGTTCCAGAATATTTCGACGAAACACTTGCGACTAAATTTCGGTTTACCGCAGACCGGAGTAGAGGCGGGAACAGCACTTACAATTGGTAAACAAACGTCGACTTACTTCAAAGCCACCTGGCTGCTGCTGTTCAGTCCTTTCGTCCATAATTTCAATAATTTCCTTTTTCTCCTAACAACCCTCTGAGATTTCGCTGAGAAGAATCTGGATCTGACCGTCGTTCCCGGTTCTCAAGCCGACTCATAAGTTCGCTGCGCTCTTCCGTCGTCTTGCTGCTGTTTTTCGTCAGACCTTGCCAGTTTCCTGCGAGGCCTCCTTTGATTGGTTAGTGCCAATGGAGAGCTCCAATGAGATCTTTCGTCAATGCGCTTCTTCCGTGGTAGAATCCGTCCAGCCGATTAGTTCTGGCATACGGACCGCTGAGGTTGCTATTGGCTCTCATGCCAGTGCATGGTCGCTCGTTCACGTGGTGTTGCAGGGTTGGTTGTGTCTGCTATGGTGGTCCAACCGTGGCTGCCACTAGTCGACGGTCGCCGAACTAATGCCTAGTGCTACCCGTACCTGGACTCTGATTTCGGTGAACCACCCCTGGTGTCCAGGTCCTCTCTGGTGCTTCTCCCGTCGACCCCGCTCATTAACTTAAGGTTTGCTAACATTCTGTCTTTTTATCCGTATTTTGCCGGGTTTTCCGGTTTACTTTCATTTCAAACCGTTCGGTACTTTCGCGTTCTTCTTACAATGACTAACCTTCCTTCTACTTAATTTTCGGGTATGATTTCATTCATATTAACGCTCGACTAAGCCTAATGTAATTTGTAACAACTTAAAGAAATTAAACTACTATCTAACTAGTCTATAGTCGCATTAGTTAGAATTGGCGTGAGAATATTATGCTTGACACGCGCGCGCGACTTTTGTCATACTTGGTACTGGCTTCGGCGAGACCCCGCGAAGTTTTCCTCCCTTTTCTGAGTTAAACTCATAAACTTCATTACAAAGTGTAAGGCATACTTCACAAATGAATGTTTTTGATGATTCGGGGTTTGATGTGAGCGGAAGCCAAAATGACTTACCTGTGAATGAAACCATTACCAATGCGGATCATTTGCCTGTAATAAAAAATATTTTGTATTCCAGTAACTGCACGCCTGTCGAAAATAGCGCACTTTTTCTGATTGCGCCGATCAGCGGTAATCGAAAAATTTTAAATCTACACCAAGCACCGTCGAATTCGGTGTTCGTAAACCAGAATTTACAGGGATTGCATCCGACGGAAATGCCAGACTCGTTCTTAATCAAAACTGCTAAGTACCCACCAACGGGTATCTACAGAAGCCGTTAAAACCTCAGGCATGTCAAAAGATGGCTTTTATCAGTCCAAACGGTACAGGCATTGGAAAAGCCTGGTCTAACTTTAAATCTAAGAAAACGTCAGTTCGAGTTCGATAAAGTTGAATTTTTAGGTCATTGGATTAGCTCGAAAGGAATAGAGCCGGGAGAAAATAATGTATAAACAATAGGAAAATTCGAAACACCTTGCGACATACACGCTGTACGTCGATTTCTAGGACTTACGAGTTCCTTCCGCCGTTTTGCGCCAGGCTTCTCTAAGATTGCCGCCCCTTCAGGGAAAGGATCAGACCACGGTCGAGAAGCGATACGATTCCTCTAAGTTGGATCTGATGCCGATAGTCTAAACGATAGATTACCAAGCTTTGATATATCGAAATGCCACTAAAACCAATAATCCACAAGTGTCGCGTTGGTCAAACAGTTAAAGTAAGTACCATTTTATTATTATTCATAGGAAAGGAAAACAAATGAGGCATGTAGATGCAATTTCCCAAGCTCCTTCACCTCACTAATATGACCTAAAAACCTATTCAGAAATAGTATACGCGATAACCAGCAAGGATGAAATCCTTCCTCATCAGAGAACAGATATTAAATTAAAGCGCATAATCGAGTGAAAACCCGAACAAAGACAGATCGAGAGATGAATCAGGAACTATACGAGAATATTAGTTAATTGAAGGCCTACAATATCGAATAGTTAAACGGGTTGATAAAGACGTTGCGCTTTACGTTATACCTGCCGACATGAGGATGGCTCTAGTTATTCGGTATGATTCAGCGAGTCATTTCGTTATTGACAAAGTGATCTAAAAATGCAATATTATTACTACTTCTCGAATATGCGCAGATGAGTTAAAGAACACATAGTATGTTGTTTAGCATGCATTATATGTAAAACGCCGACGGCGCGACAGCCAGGGTAACTACATCCTATTCCTCCTGGAAATAAACCATTCGCAACATTATATCTAGATCACTTAGGACCGTTTCCAACGAACAAATAAGGTAATCGTTACGTTTTAACTATAGTTAAGAGAGGATCCCGCAGTGGTTGGTGGAAGGGCGCATAATACTCCTGCCGAAAATGGGCAACTTAGCTGGCCCGAAGAATTACAGGCCAACCACTTGTCTGAACACCCTGTATAAGATATTCACAGCTATCCTAAATGATAGGATTGCTCGGCCAATTGAACCTGTGTGGCAAGGAATGTATGAACAATGAGGCTAAAAGGAAGGCGTAGCGGGATATCGGAAGAACCTGCTCATCGATAAATGTGTCTGCAAAGATGCAGCATTCTACTAGCGTGACATCGATGGCCTGGATTGATTATCGGAAAGCTTTCGATTCGACCCCCCATAGACTTATAATCTGTCTTTTGGAAAGGTTAAAGGTTCATCCGCAAACAGTTAGGTTTATAGAGAGATTGATGCCACTTTGGAAAATCAGATTTACTATCTTATCTGAAAAAAATCGTGTGGCAAGTAACAAGGTCACCTTTCAGAGGTGTCTTTCAGGGCGACACCATGAGCGATACACGATACACTAAGGAAATTGGAATGGAATTTGGGTTAGACAAATGCGCCAAGGTTTATTTGAAGCGAGGAAACCTTAATGGCATCCCCCAAGATCCTGAGCTCGTTGATAGAAGCGCTATACGAAACATTTGCGCTGGAGAGCCTTATACAAACCTGGGTGTGCCACGGAGCCATATTCAGGGTGTGACATCTATAAAGGGTACTCTTCGAAGCCGATACAAACGTCTCATCCGGCAGATTTGGTCTTCCAAACTGTCGGCGATGAACAAAGTATCTGCAACGAACATGCTTGCCGTCCCGGTAGTACTATATTCATTTAGTGTAGTTCTATGGACGAAGAAAGCGGCTCAGATCCCTTGATATCGGGACAAGAAAGGCTATGCACATGAACAATAGCATGCATCTTAAGTCTTCTGTCCCGCGACTATACATTTCATGCCATCAAGGTGGTTGCGGAATATTAAGTCTTGAATTTCTTCACAAAATGATTATTCTGGATACAGCATCGATAAGAGGATGCACGGTATCTTCCACAGAAATTTTGAGGATCAGTCAATGTCGTGTGAGCTAACGTTTGCTTTCCTTAAATCGCCCGGATTGAAGTCTGGTACGGAGGGTTTCATTTTGGCATGCCAAGACGGTGTCATTTCCACCTTAACATACCGTCGTCACATTTTGAGCCAAGACATTCCCGATGATAGCTGCAGGGCGTTCCACGCACACCACGAGCATTTAGCTCACATACTATCTAGTTGTCCAACTCATGCGAGAACGACCTACATCCAAAGGCACAATGCGGCACTAAGAGTGCTTTATTACCATCTCTGTCACTCTTACGGCATTAACCTTACTATCGCTTCTCTAAATGCTCCTAGGGAAATAAAGTCAATTGTCGAGAATGGAAAGTTTCACATATACTGAAACTTTATATTCTCGGCAATTGTTTCTGTTGCACACTCGAGGCCAGACATGGTTCTTCTGGACTTCGAAAAGCGAAGCATGTTCGTTATCGAATTTTCAAAACCAGCTGACAAAAACATCATAGCCAAGTAGAATGAAAAGAAAGAGAGGTATAGAGACCTTATAAGGGAGTTTGAACTATTGTACCTGGAATATTCTGTTAAACTAATCGCAGGATTTCGCCGGGAGTGGGTGCTAATCTAAATAATTGCACCCGCTTCCAGCGAAATCGCGGTAAAATTTCAGCCATAACCACGTCTCACAACCGTGAGATAGGTGGTTACAGTCTGTAAAGGAATCAATAC
>NC_046661.1:3334135-3341802 GCF_010883055.1 Belonocnema kinseyi | reverse complement strand
ATAGTAAATCTGGTTTTCCAAAGCGGCATCAATCTCTCTATGCACCCAACTATTTGCGGATGAACATTTAAGATTTCCAAAAGACAGATGATAAGTCTATGGTCTATATATATATATATATAACCTGAACAGGTCGAAAATTTTCCAACAGGATTTTTGTTCAAATTTTTACATTTTTTTTATTCAAAATACGAATGAATATGATTATTTAAATATTGTAAATATTCTTTTTAATTTATTGTTTTTTTATTTAAGTAAAGCCATTTTAGACAAAAATCATAAATATAACATATGAAAAGATTGTTTAGAATTGTAAATCTTTTTAAAAACTAATAAATTATTATTTATATTTTATGTTAAATTATTTGACTAGGGGAATCTATTAATAATCTTGATATTTTTTTTTTGTTTTTTGTCTACATGGACTATAATCCATATTTTTTTAATATTGATTTATAAGTTGTGTAAAAAACTCTCTCTAAAAACGGAGCTACAGAGCATTTTTTCACAATTTTAAATCAATATTTAAAAATTTGGATTATAGCCAATGTAGACCAAAAAAAAATAAGATCAAAATTACTAATACATTATTGTTGCATATTAAATCTAATGATTTTTTGTTTTGAAATATCAATTTTCGGTGGACCAAACCAATTTAACCGAAAGTTGTTGAAAATAGTACTTTTTTGAATCTTACAATTTTATATTAAAAATGCCGATACTTTTACACGAAAAACTAACATTATCAAACCTTCTTAGATTATTTAAAATATAATTCAATTTATAATCCTTTTTGTTTAAAAATACCAATTTTCGATGTAAAACGCCGACGTACCCTGAAATTGCTTACTCGTATTACTCAGAGATATTCACTCGTCTTATCTTAGACGGCACTAAATGTAACTTTAATCTTTTTGTTCACAGTCAAGGTATCCCAACAGTCCTTGCTGAACTCACGACTTCTGCTATAGAAAATCAAGAGACAGATTCTCCTGGTGTAGACGGAAGTAACCAAATTGCATTGCAGCTACTAAATATTAATATAAGCGACAAGGAAAGACAAAAGTTATTAAGAAAAACTAGGGTTCCTGATAAATTTTACAAATTTGAAGTTACAATAGTAGGGTTATATATTCAGAATCTCTAAATAGCGTAGGAAAAGATCCCTACTTAAAATTTCTCGATAGGTTCCTATATACGAACCTACTCGTACATAGGATTCTACATAGGAACCTATATGTTTTACCTATAAGTTCCACCTATAGGAAATGACATAGGATCCTATAAAGAACCTATATAAGTTCCTCCATAGGATCCTATATAAGTTCCTGTATACGATCCTATATAGGATCCTGTATATGTTTCTGCATGGAACCATATTCAGATGCGCAGTAGTATTCTGTGGCACCTATGGTTGCGCAGACGTTTTTTTGGTTCTCCAGGAGCACCCAGAGACATACGTACTGTAGGGTACCATGAGTTACCATTATTCAGATACTATTCATTAGGTATCATCAGATACCTTATTCGAGAGTGTCCTTTACAGGCACCTATATAGGATCTTAAGTAATTTCCTATAGGTGGCTACTATAGCTGAACCTACACGATCCTATGTAGGATCTTCTATAAGATCCTATTTAGGTTCCTATATAAGATCCTATATAGGAACCTATATAGGAATTTTCAGTAGGGGTAAACGTCAGTTACCTGGGCGTTTAGTTAAAAATCCGTTTACAAACTGGAAGCAGGCCTTAAAAATAAGTAGATAGGCAGGGCTCGTTCCGGAGCAGTTAGTGTAAGCGTTAGTTTTAGTGTGTGTGTGTGTGTGTGTGTGTGTGCTTTTGTACGTGTGTATTCATGTGAGACAGGCTTCTCGAATGTTCTCGAAGAGTCTGATGAAGTCACAGGCTTCCACAACATCTGTTCATAAAAGCTAAATGCAATAGATGTAACTTTATAATCTTCAAGCATATACGTCGCTGGTTCAGTATTCTTGATATGACTTATCGTAAATATTTTAGTTGTCTAATTCGGTGAGTAGCTTCTCTCAAAAACATGCGTACATTTACTTACACTCACTTTTATCTCCAACTTTAAAATTCGCTTTCTCAATTGCTTGTCTTATACTGTAATTTTTGTATACCATACATTAAGGCGATGTGACGGTCCACACGGAATGAGATATCGTATTTAAAATTTGGCACAATAAATAGAAGGCATGCAAGAATGTGTCTCTGGTCCTAAATAATTAGAATATTGAAAAAAGTTTTTTTTTAATGACTATTTTGGAGAAATACCGAACGTGCTTTCGTCAAACCCTGCAAGCAATTTGCAATGTTCTCAATGGGCTAGTTATGAGGTTTATATTCATCAAAGTGGCGCAAAGCGACAAAAATCACTCACGAACATTATGCACAAATAATGCAACAACTAATCTTTGCACTTGAAATGCAAATAAACATATTTGGTCTGAGACACGTATCATTCTGGTATCAGCTGTGTCAAAGCAGCACTAGCGCAGCGAGTAGACAACTTCGAACTTCTTGGGGTCTGTGGGTAAAACAGATTGCATGATTACCGACAGAGAAAGTTAAAAGTCGAAATTCTGCTGTAAAACCTAAATGTGTCTGTCGATAATCATGATTTGCATAAATAAACTTTTTTCTTCCTCTGACTCTTTGCAAGGCCACAAACGATCCTTTGATATATATTAACATTTCCCGAACAAAATTTCCGCGTTATTTAATCTTTTATTTTTCAATATGGGTGAAAAAATATTGATCTTAGGGCTGACTTGATCAGCTGTTATACTCATCACATGGCCTAGAATAAAAATTTTTTCTCATTTTGTTTCGTAATATCTTTTCGTTTCATTAGAATAATCTGATGTCTAGTATCGTTGTGAGATGAAACTAAATCTTTCAAAATATCTATCCACTTATAATTAAACTGCAAGATAAAATGCATCCACATTTTATTCTTTAAGATACAATTAAGTCGCTCGCAAATAGACGCTTTTAAATTACTAAATGTCGAGTACAAATTTATCTTGTATAGCTTCATAAGATTTTCAAATTGCGAATTGTAAAATAATTTTCCTCTATCAACATGTAAATTTTTCGATATGCGTCCCTCATGAAGTACAGATTCCATAGCTACAGATACAACTTCCCCTTCTTAAGTTTAACGGGAACAGCCCATGCAAATTTTGAAAATATATCAACTACAGTTGAGATGTACTTGTATCCGTTGTTTACTCTCTCATATGGTTGCATTTCAACAAGATCAGCTTGCCAGGTCTCATCAATAACAAGGATATCGAAATGTCGACGTTAGTAATTTCGTCTAGGTGGCTTGTGCAGCTCCTTCACCAACTGCAACTTCTCAGAGTCCATTTCTGAGTATAATGATATTTCTGCCATAATGAACAAGCCTCCTTTAAATAAACTTTCAGAATTCGGGCATCGGTGGCTTGTAATAAAGGAGGTTATGCCACCATGGCAACTTTATTGTCAATTTTTAAACTATTTGCATTATGTATGTCCTTTTTTTGAAAAAATCTTTGTAGTTAACTCTTGGCACAAATTCTGCATTAAAATTCTTTTTTCTTTCACCAGGGGCAATGTTTGTTTAATATCGGGGTCAAGTTTATAAAAAGAACAGCTGAAGAATTTCCTTATACCTGAAATTTAGTCATGCTGCTAGTCCGAGTAAGTTGCTACATATGTGCAATCGCCGTAGAGCCACGAGCGATGGTACACATATCTCAATATTTTAAAACAAAGAAGAAATAGTTCTTGTATATTCTGTAACGGAATACAAGATGTGACCAGGTTGTCGGTGAAATGTAGGGTTAATGTTTTTGTACAACAAAATATTTACGTATCGGAATCAACTCGTTCTTGCCCTGAAATTTTGCATGTGAGTGGCTTTATAACAAAAGTCCTACTGCAAGGTTTAGAATTTTTCAATAGGCCTTATCGCTTGTCTAGTGTCCAGTTGCAATATTTTTTGCAAGCCCTACTTGAATCATCGAAGATTGTTGAGCCTGATTTTAATAATGAAAAAACGTTTTCAGAGGAAGATTTCAATTCGATCATTTTCATAACAGGCGAGTAATTCAGGTGTTCATATACGTATTACGATGCTATACAGGATACTGTACAAGATCGATGGGTATATCGCGGTATTGGTAAAAAGGATTTGACGATATGTTTGTGAAAGCTTTGCCAAGGGCTGAGTGATGACTTTTTAAAAGTTATTTTTGAATACGATAGTAGGAAAAATGTGAGTCTCATTATTTCTATTGTGAGAAGATCTTTGATGACACGTTTTGTTCCAACAACATAGGGTTCACGCCTATAACACGGGAGCAGTATATTCGCACGGGACTTCGCAAATTAACTTTATAATCCCCCTCCTAAAGTTCCAAAATTGATTGCCTATATATATGAAACGTATGTATATATCCATAAAACCAGCAATTTCAGCGCACTCAGAAAAAAAAAACACATTGCGTTCATAACATTCGCTAATGAATTCGAATTTAATCTTAATGGGCTGCGAGAACGGTTCGAAAACGATGATATTATCATTGTGGACCGTCCTTGTCGTGATGCCGTACCGCTTCTTGAAAATCTTGATATTAACCATAAAATACCACCTCTGTTAGTTCGTGGCCACAGGAAATTTGATACAGAAGAAGCAAATGGCTCAAGATTGATCACTAAGACAGAGTGGATCGTAGAAGCACGAAATAACCAGATAAAATCTGTTTTTAAGTTCTTCGTAAATCTCATGAACATGAACCATGCCATTAAAATCTGCGATTTTTACCGTATTCCTAGGGAGAACCTCAACAAGTATCTCCCTTGCATACAGACGAGTGAAGCGACCGTAGACTTAGCCCAAACAATGTGACGAAAATCACGTGCACCCAACGTAGTCTAGGCCAGAGTTAGAATTGACAACCTGCATACCAGGAATGCCAGTTGGATTCATCTTAATGAACACCAAGTACCTTATTTCCCTAGTCTGGATATGAGAATATAACTTGGTTCAAGTAGCCGATGATCAAGAGCTACAGCTGGATGAAGCACTAAACAATAAACAAATATTGGGGTACTACTGTGCTTGCAAAACTGGGGCCAGGACAGTCAGACCATGTGCACATGTAGCAAGCATATTATGGTATTTAGGATACCAGAATATTGCTATTATTAACCTGATAATTCTTTAATCTTGCCTTAATTGGCTGGATCGTGCACTGATATCGTGTTGATATTGTCTTCATTATCCGGATTTCTTTCCGTAATTGGATGGACAGAGAATTGGGCATGGCATAAATGTTAGCGATCAGGAGGCCCTAAGCTACAAAATATCAAAGAGACAGCGAGTAATGTATGAATCCTGAGCATGGTGTCAAACAGTCCTAGAGGTCCCGTGGAACTTCTCTAGTATGCATGAAACGTTAACGTTGGTACAACACCCACATAAAAGTATCCTTTTCTCGACATTCAGGCATGGATATTATTATTGGGGGGATCCTAAACTGCAAAATATCAAAAGGAGAGAGAGTTCGACATGATCCCTGTACGTGGCGCTAAACAGTCCTCTGTGGTCACTGTAACTCTTCTCATCTGTATGAAAAGCGACATACGATGCAACACCGACGGAAAAGTATCCTTTCGTCGACCTTTAGACATGAAGATTATTGTTCAGGGGTCCCAAACTACAAAATGTTAAAGGGAGAGTGAGTTCGACATAATCCCTGAGCGTGGTGCCAAATAATCGTAGACGGTCCGTGAAACTTCTCGAGTATGCATGAAACGTTAACTTTGGTATAATACCCACGAAAAAGTATCCTTTTCTTAACATTCAGCTATAGATATTACTTTTTATGGGGTCCAAAACTATGAAATAAAAAAGGAACAGAGAGTTCGGCATGATCCCTGAGCGTAGTGCCAAACAGTCTAGTATACGCTTTAACGTGTGATAGGAAAAAAGGACTTTTCTAAATGAGAGATTAAAAGCGAGCATATATCTGTGGATAAAAAAGGTATGCGACCTCATCTCGAATATCAAGCCTGGCAGTGTACACTTGATATTTATTTATTCAACGTATGTGAAAAGTCTGGAATTAAATTCATGCTGTCTATAATCTCTCTCTCGAGTCTCGAAATTGTTTGTAGAATCTTCTTACGTATACCTCATCGAGAGGTTGACAGACCTAGAATACGACAAAATAATGAATATGAAACTTTGTCGCTTGCTTATAACTGAACTTTTGCGAGCTGTAAAAAGAAATGATCTGTAGAGAACGAAAACAAGCAGAATTTAAACGCGTGTGGCTGTTACCTCTAGTCGTTGCCTGCTTTCTACTTGATACCAGAATAAAGCGATAAGTATCCCTAAGTGTTCGATCTATCATTAGGAATACTTTTATTATGATTTTAGATATCTTTCTTTCCTAAACCACTCAATTTACTTCAAATATTTCTTAATTATAATTTTCTGGGAATCTTCTAGAAGCTCATACGCATTAAACAAATTAAGGCAGGAATTTTGAGTTGAAAGTATCATCTATCAGAAAGCAATAAATCAAATTTATAGGCAAAACAAGATGCCATACGTAGCTCTCCATATTACATTTCACCTATACACATGCATCTTTTGCGCATTTATCCGATGTTTTAATTTGAAAGAAGCAATAAATCATTCTTTTTTCATGTAACCTTGACACATGCACGTGATAACCTTGTAACTTTTTTTCAAACTCGACCTTCTCCCAATTGTGCAATATAACGTCATCGGAATGTTCTAGAAGCCTGTGCCGGCATCAGACTCTTCGAGAACTGCGGGCTATAGACTTTTTAAATGTATATGACGTAAAAAAGAAGAATATTGCCATGTTACTAAATAAAATAGGAAAAGAAGAAGCTTTAAATAACAAGCAAAAATTACGGCTATAGTTAAAACGTTAAACATTTTCGGGCGTCAAGAAATAGCAATAAAGGGTCACACTGATTTAGGTCGCTTATCTTTGGATTAACCTGATCAAAACGATGGAAACTTCAGATCTCTTTTGCGTTATCGTGCAAGGAATAGTGATGCACAATTATGTGATCATATTAAAAATTTGGGAAATAATTTAATATATACAAGCCCGCAAATTCAAAATGAATTAATTGATTTATGTGTGGAATATGGGGCATTATTCCTCAACTGCCCCAACTCAAAAAGACATGTTTTTCGATTGTCTCTAAATTCTGGGAATATGTTCGCCTACCCAACAGTAGTTAATCCACAAACTTATAGACCACGATTACCAACCCTCCCCAAGTGAGGGAGGGCGGGTGGAATTTTCAACCCCAATGCCTGCAGGGGTAGTTTCAAACGCCTGTAACTTCCTTTCTAATTACGCGATTAAAAATTTTTATGAGGGTTTTGGAAAGTGCTTTTTACACGCTTTCATCCTATTTTATTAATTATAACAAAAAAAATTGTTTAAACAATTTTTTCAATAAATCAATTGTTTATTTTACTTTTTTCGCAATTTAGGCATTTACGATTTTCTTTTAAATAGTCTCAAAAGAAAGCTTGACTTTTTTACTATGAAAAATGTCTAATAAGAAAATGGACAAATTGAAATTCATTGAGTTACAGAG
>NC_046661.1:3326824-3334035 GCF_010883055.1 Belonocnema kinseyi | reverse complement strand
GAGTAATACAAAAAAATGGCATACTTGAAAACTGTTCCGCGGTATGCTGCCGCATAACGCCCGAGTGCGAGCGAGAGGACTCCCTCTACAACCGGCTCTGTAGCTCAATGAATTTCAATTTGTACATTTTCTAATTAGACATTTTTTATAGTAAAAAAGTCAAGCTTTCTTTTGAGACTATTTTAAAAAAATCGTACATGCCTAAATTGCGAAAAAAGTTAAATAAACAATTGATTTATTGAAAAAATTGTTTAAACCATTTTTTTTGTTATAAATAATAAAATAGGATGAAAGCGTGTAAAAAGCACTTTCCAAAACCCTCGTAAAAATTTTAAATCGCGTAATTAGAAAGGAAGTTACAGGCGTTTGAAACTACCCCTGCAGGCATTGGGGTTGGAAATTCAACCCCCCCTCACTTGGGGAGGGTTGGTAATCCTGGTCTATAAGTTTATGGATTAACTACTGTTGGGTAGGCGAACATTTTCCCAGAATTTAGAGACAATCGAAAAACATGACTTTTTGAGTTGGGGCAGTTGAGGAATAATGCCCCATATTCAGGATGAACTTATCTATCGCATTAAGAAAAACAGCATTTATACTGTTTTAGCAAATGAAGCTGGATATATTCGTGGAATAAAGCAATTTTCTTTATGCATTAGGTATGTTAACGAAGAGTTGATAGTATTGCACGAGGATTTTTTAATGTTTGTTTTTACAACCTATTTTACTAAGGCAGGAATAGCCAATGTTTTAAGACAAGCTGCTAAATCTTTAGGCATTTATTTAAATGTCATGCAAGTGCAGGGATATGATTGCGCATCAGCAATGTGTGAAGAGTTTAAAGGTGTTCCAAGCCCATATTAACAATAATTATCCATTGGCACTCTACACTCGTTGCACTTCTTATTGTCTGCATTTAGGATTAAATGATTGTTCAAAGGTGACGCTTGTACGCAACACTTTTGGCTCTTTTAAAGAGTGTAACAACTACTTTAGAATATCGAGTATACGATGCGAACTTTTGAAAGAGCCATTAGAATTGTATAATGTTGTATAATGCATATTGCGAAATACGCTGGATAGATAGAAGCGATTCAGCAAACTTATTTGCAGATGTATATACATTGCCGTTCTGAAGGCTTTAGAAATCATTGTTAGGGAAAAACGGGACGGTACCGGGAAAACGAACTGTTTGCATAGTAAGCTTTGCACTTTCAAATTTTTGATTGGTTTGCAAGTTTTGGAAAAGGTACTGAGCTTAACGCACACCCATTACTTTATTAACAAAGTAAATTCGTCGATCCAAGTAGCGCGATTAGACATGTCCTGAGTAGGCTGAATTCAATTTCATAGGGAAAACTAGCTCTCAAACATACCTGAGGAATATCATAGAAAATAATTATTCATACCGTATTTGGATGAATTAATATGCTCGTTAACTCAAACATTCGTAGACCATAAACATAAGATTGTGGCCCTTCAGCGTCTCCTTCCATTTTGTTGCGTGACATCAAAGTTTAATGATATCAAGCCGGCATTTAAATGTTACAAAAACGATCTGCTGTCGACAAACGATAAACCCACAGCGGAGGATTACCAAAATATGCTATTGAAGCGTTGAAGGTTTGCGAAAAACAATTTTTCACGAATATATAAGTTATTAAAAACGGTTGGCGACCTTAGCTTTTAGTACAGCGACAGTAGAGCGAAGCTTTTCTACAATTAAAAGAGTTAGGACCTATCTTCGAAATCGTAGCAGTGAAGATCGATTAACCCATTAAGTCCCAAAACGAAAAAATTTCTCTGACACGTTTGAGCTTGAATAATTCTATAAAAAAGGCAAAGAATTTATTGTAAAATACTCTTTTCTACTATTTTCGCGTATGCTCTACACGATGCAATGGTTTAAAAAACAGAAAATATTGATTTTCCATTAATAACACAGCCAAACAAAAAAAAGGTGTGCGGATCTGGTAACAAGACACACGTATTCCTATGGATTTTGGGGCGCTGAATTCAAATTCGGTATCAAAAATTAGCCATCACGTCATGGTTGAGCACTGATTGTGCTGTCCCGTTGTATTTGCGGTACCGTTTGAATCAGCTTGGGCTTAACCTACGTAGAGGTTTAACCTATCCTAACCTAACAAAACCTGACCTAACCTAACCGATTACGCTGGCAACCCTGTTCTTGCGTACTTTCATATTTCGACATTAATAGCAGTAAATGTCTGGAGTTTCGTAACCGCTTGTTGCTAGCATTATTCGCCTGTGTCTGTAACCAGGGCACCTCCACGTGGTGACGGTGGGCAACGGATCCATATTGGCTGAGTCCCTTAATAAACGGCGTTCATGCCGTCATGGTGGACACAGGAACACTTAAGTTAAGTTGTGTTGCGTTAAGCAAAATTTCGTTAGTTTCTGTTGAGTTAGATTCATTTGTAGGTTGAGATCGAGTTAACCTATTAAATATAGCACACATTTAAGACTGAGAACCGTACGCTTACATAGCTACACGTGTGGTTGAATTTCATTCGGCTAGGTTAGGTTAGGTTTTGTTAGGTTAGGATAGGTTAAACCTCTATGTAGGTTAAGCCGAAGCTGAATGAAACGGTACCGCAAACACAACGAGACAACACAATCAGTTTAATTGTGTTACTTGAAGTTAAGTTAGGTTAGGTTTTTTTAGGTTAGGATAGGTTTGACCTCTTTGCAGGTTAAGCCCAAGCTGATTCAAAGGGTACCGCAAACACAACAGGACAACAAAATCAGTTTAATTGTGTTTCGTGAGGGTAGGTTAGGTTAAGCTAGGCTAGGTTATACTTATTTCTGGGTTAGGCTCGAGTTGACCCATTCAATGTAGCACACATTTGCTACTGGGAAAATATGCTTCCAGAGTTTTACGTGTAGTTCAATAAATTTCTGTTAATTCAGGTTCTGTTGGGTGAAGTTATGTTAAATAAGTTGATATCAGGCAAGGGTTGATCCTTCACAGTTTTCGACATGTTTTTGAAGTGAAAATTTGCATCACTGGCATTATTTTGAAATTTATTTGCCTTAGTGCATGATTTTTCGTCATTTTTTGAGGTTATGGCTCAAACATGACGCGATGGATGATTTTTGGTACCGAATTTGAATTCAGCGCCTCAAAATGCATAGGAATACGCGTATCTTGTTACCAGATCCGCACACTTTTTTTTGTGTGGCTGTGTAATTTACAAATTTAAAAAAAATGCCTTTATTTAAGCAATATTTTTTTCAATCGAAAAATATAGGGGGAAGGAATTTTTTTACGGTCGAAAATGTGCACAAAATATTTGAACTTTCTAAATCCATTGAGTTTTTTTATGTACGATATTTTTAAACAAAATGGCGGTCAAATCGGAAACAAAAAATGGTGAATTTCGTTTTATTGATATTTTTGCTCAAATTATATAAATATTTAATTATTGCAGTGAAAAGGTACTTGAATAGTTTATTTAAAAAAATATAGATTTAGTGTTAAATAGGTAAAATCATGATATTAAGATTATAAAAAATCACCTTATTGCTATTTTATGTCATTCCGTTTTTGGCTGCCATTTTGTTTTAAAAAATCGTAGATAAAACAACTCAACGAATTTGAAAAGGTCAGACATTTTTTGCACTTTTGTGCACATTTTTAACCATAAAAAATTTCTTCCCACTCTATTTTTTTTATTGAAAAAAATGCTTAAAAAAAGGTTTTTGTTTTTAATTTGTTAATTATTAATGGAAAATCAATATTTTCTGTTTTTTAAATAATTGCATTGTGTAGAGCATACCCGAAAATAGTAGAAAAGAGGAGTTTAAAATAAATTCTTTGCCTTTTTTTATAAAATTACTCAAGCTCAAACGTAAGAGAGAAATTTCTACTGTTTTAAATTTTCACAATTTTCGTTATAAGTTTAAAAACGATGTTTATATACATGGGCATTTTTTACAAAAGCTAAAGATTCATTTTTCTTCATTTAAAATCAATTTTATAATAAATATGTAAATCTTCTATTATTGTTAAAAAATTAAACTTTTTAGTTTAAAGATTTAACTATACGGTTAAAAATATATGTAATTTCTTACAAATTTATTTGTTTTGAAATTCATAATTTTAGCGGCAAATTCATATCTTTGGTAAAATATTAAACTTTTTTGTTTAAACTTTCCATTTTGGGGGTAAAAATGTTTTGAACTGAAAATTTTACTATTTGGAGGAAAATGAAATTTTGGTTTAAACTTTCTTATTTTCAGGTTGAAAATGCTATTCTTTCATATAGAAAAATCGTCTTTTTGTTTTTGAAATTTAAGAATTTGGTTCGAAAGTCAACTATGTGTTAGAAAATTATACTTTTTTGTAAAAGATTTGTTTTTTAATAATAGATTTAATGTTTTCACGATGACTCATTTTTATAAAAAGGAAATAAATATTTCGGGTTCCAATAGTGTATATTTTGTATTTAAAAGTTAAAAATTTTTATTGAAAATTCAAGGGTTTTATTTTAAATTAAGTTTTATTGTGAAAATTCTACTGTTTCGTAGAAAATTAGTCTTTTTGGGTTGAAAAGTAAACTTTTTGATTGGGAAATTATATTTTGTGTGTCGGAAATTAAACTTTTTGCAGATAATTGATCTTTTTGACTTTAAAATTAAATAATTTCGCTAAAAGATGATGTATTTCGTACATAATTCGTCTTTTTTGGTAGATAATTCAACTGTTTGGTTCAATATTTAAGAACATTGTTGAAAATCCATTTTTATTGTTAAAATAATTATTTTTAAACACAAAATTTAACAATTCCATGTTTGGTTGAAACTTTATCCTATGCATTGAAGAAGTTCAAAATTCATTTATTTTGTTGAAAAAAATTTTTTTTGGGTAAAAAAAATAACACAGAAAGAACATAAGTGAATATTTGTTGGGGGTAATTTTCAAGTAGATAAAGTTGGATTTTTTTGCATCGAATCAATAAAAGATTTAATAAAGTTGTAACAGGTGAAGTTTAATCTGAAATCACTTTAAAGATTCCATTTTGTTTCTTTCTGTGAATCTCTTTTGTGAAAAATCGAAGTAAAATTGAAGAACTTTTTATTTGAGAGTCTTGCTTAAAATTGATAATTTGTTATCTAAAATTATCTTTTTTGTCGAAGATTTATCGTATCTGATATAAGAAAATCCACTGTTTTCCAAAACATTTGACTTTCGACCTTAAAAACAATTACTTTTATTCAAATAAAAAAACTGATATAATGTCTATTATTCTAATTGATTATTTATTTTTTTCTAGGAATATTTATGGGACGAATCACAGAGAAGGAAATCATCAGGAAAGCGACGTCTATAAATGTTTAAGAATTGCAGTTTCAGTATTTAGATATTGAGCATTTAGTATTTCTTTTCAGATTAAGGGTGAAAGAAGGCTTTAAATGTTTGTGATCCAAATTAAATTAATCAAATTATATTAATTATGATTAAAATGCGTTATCACTTATTGTCAGTTTCCTGTACCCCGCAATTGAAAGCTCTAAATGCTCATTATTTATATAGTAGAACTTCATGCTAATAAAGATTTAGAGAATCAAAAGTTTTTTTTCAATAAAAATAATTTAAAAAAATATATTTGACTATGATAAATATTCCTTTTGACCATCTCAGATTTTCGAATCGACCCTCTGCGATAATCAAATTTTCCTCCTTAAATATTTACTTTTTCACTTCGGGATAATCAAGTCAACCCTTTGAAATGAAAGAATCGACCATTCGAAATTACCACGTCGAGTGTCTGAGATAATCGCATCAATCAACCGTAACGATTTAGTTGAATGTCTGAAGCAACCAGATCGACCATCCGAGATGTCCAAATTGACCCTTCACAATGATCGGGTCAGTCAGTTTGAGATGACCGAGACGACAGCCCGAAACGATCGAGTCGTATTTCTGAGATTTTCGATTTGGACCTCTTGTTTTAATCTTCTAGAGATAGTCGCTTTAGCAATCTTCCAGGGCTGTCCTATAGTTGACCCTGCAATATGGTTTGTTTCCAAATTTATACGGCCAAACAGACCTTCCATTTTTCTTTTTGTGTTATTACTACTAATAAAAACTAAAAACTAAAAATTTATATATCATTGCATAATTACTTAAAATTAATTTTTTTGTTCAAAAATATTTAAAAACTTATTTATTAATTACTTAATATATTATACATATACACATAGTCTTTAATCAATTTTTCATAAAATGAGTCACTAATATATTTTCGGAATAATATTTATACAATGTTTAATTGCTTCAATAACAGATTCATAAGCAATATTTGTAGAGAATTTACTGCTCTACCATTTTAGTTGTATACATTATGACAGAAAAACCACTCCATTTTGAGATACGTGCAAAAGAAGGAGCGTGCGAATTTCGAGCTCAAACTCACCCCCTACTCAGAGGATGGATTACTCGCGAACTGTGAGCCGCAAAACAAAAATGCATATAACTTTTCTTGTTCAGAATTGTATGCACTATTTTTTTGCACTGAGCTATTTTTGTCATTAGATGTACCACTTTCGATGCCCACTTCCGTCTGATTCGCGTTTGATATGCAATGTTGTTAATAATTCTTGTTCAGTCTGATCTCCTGATTCCGAATCTGCGTGATACCCCTCTGGCATTTATGGCATTCTCGAGATACAAGCGATTAATTATATTCTCACTATTAATTAATTTTCTTTTGCGTTTTTTTAGAGGAAAAGAAGAGGAATACAAGTTGTCCTGCCACTTATTCGATGAGATCAATAGGTTTTACAAAAAAATGCGTTGATAGGTAAAATAATGGAAAAAAATTAGTTTCCTTCCTGTGCTGGGTAACATTGTTTGATTTGAAAAAAGTGTTGTTATAATCGAAAATATGAGTTGAAACGAACGATTTTCGTAATGTGCGCTATCTCTCTAAAGTTAATAATTTTAAAGATAGAAGGGTTTTAATTTACGAACGCAAAATGCCTTTTAATTGTTAGTCCTGTTTCTCGAAAGTGATTTGTTTTATTACGAAACGTTTAACACAGAAGTGTTCTTCACTCTATAATAAATATATTTTCGTATCAAGTGTGTTATATTGAAAAAGGCTCAAATGAGTTTTTAAAAATATGTGATATCTCTAACGAGATATCACGTGCCTTTATTTCGTTGGTTACAGAGTAAAGTC
>NC_046661.1:3315385-3326724 GCF_010883055.1 Belonocnema kinseyi | reverse complement strand
TAAAGTCAAGATTAGAACTAAACTAGTGGCCCTGAAGCCCTCAAATATATAGGGCTGCTTATCTAATCGAAGGAGGAAGCTGTGACTATATTACAAGTGGATGAAAAATTAATTATTTTCATATAATTAGGCATCAATGTTTAAACAGTCTTTTTAACCTGACACAGCTTCATAGGAAAAAGATATAAAGGAATCAACATTTGCATAGTGCTTCTTGTAAGCTCTCTGAAACCAATGATATCATTTGTAATCGAAATCTATTAAAATCTGCACCTGTTGAGTTAACGAAAAGATCTTAAATAAAATCGAATCTAGCTCTGTTTCTATACATCCTATTAGGTTGGGATAAAGTTCAAATAATTCCAAAACTGAATTGGAATCCATTAATAATATTTATTTTTTAAATTTGTATTCGCTGTAGAATTATTAATGTTAATTTTTTTTGGAGATCGGCTGCCATCATTTATTTAAGATCTTTTCGTTACCTCTACAGGTGCGCATTTTAATTGGTTTCGATTGCAAATGATATTACTGGTTTCAGAGAGAATACAAGAAGCACTATGCAAATTTTGACTCCTTTATACCTTTTTCCTGTGAAGCTGTGTCAACTTAAAAATATTGTTTAAACATTGATGCCTAATCATATTAAAATAATTAATTTTTCATCGACTTTATACGAAAATATGTTTATTATAGAGTGAAGAATGCTTCTGTGTTATCCATATCGTAATAAAACAAATCATCATAGAAAAACAGGACTAATAATTAAAAGGCATTTTTCATTCGTAAATTAAAACCCTTCTATCTTTGTAATTATTAACTTTAAAGAGATAGCGTCTAGTATGAAAATTGCTCGTTTCAACTCATATTTTCGATTAGAACAAAACTTTTTTTTTAAATAAAACAATGTTACGCAGCACAGAAAGGATACTAATTTTGTCCATAATTTTACCTATTAACGCTTTTTTTTGCAAAAACTATTGATCTCATCGAATAAGTATCAGGAAAACTTTTATTCCTCTTCCCTTCCTCTACAAAAATGCAAAAGAAATTTTTTTTAAATATTGAACTGTAATTCAATAATTAATTGATAATGAAAATTTAATTAATCGTTTATATCTCGAAAACGCCATAAATGCCAGATGGGTATCACGCAGATTCGTAATTATGATATCAGTCCGAAGAAGAATCATTAACAACAGTGCATGTGAAACGCGAATTTGACGGAAGTGGGTATGGCGTCCGGACTATACCTGGCAATGTGCTATCCATGATTATCCATGATCCGTAATACAAAATTATCTATGTAACCTTATGTATGTAGTCGAAAGATATGTTAAGTATTAAATTATGAAATTCATGGAAATATAATATTGAACTATTTCTGCATACTTAGTACGCTTTTATTAATGTTATTTAATTCATTTTTCTTGTTTTTAATGTCTAATTTTTATGAAAATACTATAATTCTTACTAATGTAATAAGTAATAAATTGCAAAATGGTAAGTGTGAGACGATTGCGATCAAATTTTATTGTTAATTCGATTTTTGACAACTCCGATACGGTATTTGTAACAAGGGGCCAAACAACTAAGAGGTTTGAGGTTAACCCGTCGAAGCTTAACGTTCTAGCAGAACCGGATGAAGGTGTGTGAGGGCCCGGGCAAGAAAAAAGTGAAGGCCCTTTAAATTAATAAATATCTATTATTAATTTCATTTTTACGCGTGAACAATAAGTTAACACTATTAAAATACATATTTTTTTGTCATTAAGTGAATGACACTTTACGCGCTTTCTTAGAGGCAAAATCATCAATGATTTCTCCAAAGTCCATTTCTCGAAGTAAATCACTCTCTATACTGAGCAACGACAAATGTACGGATCGGAATGATCGGGAGATATTAAAACCCTATAGGCATGTCTACTCTATATGTAATATCTCTATGGTGAAAACTTGAATATAGATTTTAGATTCCATCACTGAATAGAAATTTTAAATAGAATGAAAATATCCCTAGTTTAGATATATACTTAGTTGATCATTAATTTCTTAAAAAATGAACAATTTTATTGTATAGGGTTTCTGAATCCACGGTTTGTCGATGCCCTCATCATGCGGGGGCCCCGCCATAAATGCGGTCCTGCGTTCTTGTCATTCTAATGTGCAAAAGACGAGTAGCTAGCCACTATATTGGATCCGTCAACTCATTTTTTTTATTTTGACATTGGATTCCGAATCATTGCCCCAATATCTTCCGAGTTTCTACATCTAGCTTGATTCAATCAAGTTTTTACATATCTCCGGTGATGGCAAGGTACGAGGTATCCATATTGGATCGAACATTATAAAGTCGTGAACACACAGAGAAGGCTAAAGTTTTTTAAACAATTCATAATGATGAAGCCAAATTCATTACTTTTTCTGGTGAACAATGGTTCTTTGGCTGTCGATATTGTGTATGCGAAAGGCTAATTTCATTTTGAGAAAATCACATCTTGGTCCCACAGAAGCCTATCTTTAGGGGTAGCGGAACATGAATGGTATGCATGGAATACTCCATACATGGGAAGGTTCTATGTATAGAACTTCATGTACGGAAGTCATTGTGGTATGTATATTAATTAACAATTTCATTTCTCGAAACACAAGACGTATGCAGTTTTCACAATATTATGAATAAAGGACTCTTTTCCCTTCGAATATACATTTTTTCCGTAAAATTTCGAGAATTTTAATTCACCCCCCTCCATCTATTCATCTGAATTCTCTATATGGGGCAAAACTGTTCCGCCGCCCTGCCTATTTTTATATAATAAGAGGGAAACATACATGAGATTTCAATAAAAAATTAGCCTGATGCCTCAAAACCTTTTTATGATGGCTAGAAAAACGCGTCTAACCTGTAATTTTGCAAAACTAGACTGTTTTTTGCAAATTTATGACTGAAAATTCTATTTTATCAGGAAATTTCTTGGCGCTTCTTCCCACATAGTACACTTCCTGAAAAAACGGATCCGTGAAAAAAAGTCAAAACGACAAAGCGCCCGCCCATTGAGAGTCACGCTCCGTGAAAAAGACCCGCAAATCAGAGAGCGAGTAGTCTTTCGTTACATGAATGAGACACAGTATTAGATACTCGATGAATGGGGTAGGGATAACGATAGCGTTTATCATAACAGTCCTCTCTTTAGAAAGTTTTTAGGCCTCTAAAATCTAACTTTTCGTTGTTTTAATATAGGGGCCGCAGGTTCGATAGAGTCTAATGCTACATGATAACTCACTACATGCGTAGGTGTTTCAATTCGAGTTTTAAAGCATATGAAACACAATTTTGTTGGGATACAATTTTTTATATATTCTCAAAGTCCTATTTTATGTAGAGTATAAATGGTTCCTATGCTTAGTGCGGCATAACTTACATATTGCAGCCATTCTAGGCTGGTTTCTTTCCAATTTTTTATTCGTCTCTTTTCCAATATTGGAAAGAATATTTTCGGTATCGCCTGAGCTGAGTCTCGCTTGTCTGAATTCATCATTGTCGATATGTTTAGGTAACTGTAATAATTTTGTTTTGAGTTCGTCTATATATGTGGTTTCAAAATTTATATTGTATGTTACATTTATCCATTCATTAGTTTTATGTTTTGTCTCAGTATTTAATTCTGAAACATCGTTATCGTTGAATATTTTACAACTGCTTTCTGTGATCATCGCTGGGTAATCTACATTTATCGCTCGGAGGTTATCTTCGCACGTTACGCCTAAAATTATTTTTTCTATGGATAAAATGATGTATCCATTGGTTACCGGAATAAAGGTTTCTGTATGCAATAGGTGTGGAGATTGATTACATTTATTTTTGGCGTATATTTTAGTAAACTAGATTCACATGTTTGTGTATCTATTAATTTAAAGTTAGGCTGATTCCTTTTACAAATTTTGTAATTGTCGATCTGTTTGCATTTTTGTATCGTAGTTAAATCTGTTGGTACATATAAGTTTCGATATTTAATAACATAATCATAATTTGAAATTATAGACATATGAATATTATGAATCCTTTGAGGGATAGGAATTATGTGTTGGAGAGAACCTTCGTCTTTTTCAAGGACTGGGATTAGGATAACGTAGGTGAATAAACCTTTTACAATGGCAACTTTTATTTCGCTAATGTCCAGGAGGTGTTGATAGTTTTCTTCATTGTTGTCAAAATGACATCGAGTACGGTGAAAATATTCGAACTCTTGAATTGTTCGTTTCAACATCGTTGGAGTGAGTAACTGAGGATGGGGTATTCCATGTTTTCCATCGGCAATTGAAGTAATTGCTGTGTCCATATCTTCGGTTGTCTCGTCGATCATTATTGCTGTCATAAATAACTTACAGTTTATGTAAATATCTTTGGTGATTTTATTTAAGTTTGTGCTAATATTTCTCGCGAAATCTCTATCTTCAATTTCCTGAGCCTGATTTGTTTTTAGGTTAGTTGAGGATGAGTCCAGTATCATTTTAATTATTTTAGTGTGGTTTGACATAATGTTGGCTAACTGTCTGTTCTCATTGTATATTTTATCAAACTCGCTATTAATCTCTGTTAGGTCTGCGTTAGACAGGGTTCCAAATAAAGTTTTAGAAATGTCTCCTATGAAATTTACTAGTCCTCGTTTAGAACGTTGTTTCCCCAATAATTTTTTCAGAATACTTTCTTTCTTCAATAATCGTATAAATCTGTTTGCTAGCATCTTGATTTCATTCTGTGGTGTGCAGGTTTTACTACATGCTAAGTTTATTAAACTGATTGTTTTGCTGATTGCGTTAACCCTTTCTTCAGTCGATGTCATGTTTAACCCTATTATTAATTTCCAAGTTTCGTGGTAAAGGTGTATTTTCGAAACTTCCTCTATGGAGACGTTTCCTCCGATTGGTGTCATGGTGAAATTTGCTTTAGTCGCTGCTACTAGAAGTAAGAGCGGGATCAGGACTCTCATCTAAAACATACGGCATTGTGTTATCTATGTGAATTCTAATTTCCTTTCCTCCTATTCTAATTTGAATGTTATTTTTATCTCTTATTTTTGTTATGTCAAACGGACCCTTCCAGCTAGGATCTAGTTTGTTCCTTTTAGAGTTATTTAATACTTTAACTTGTTGTTCTGTTTTATAAATTGGGTGTTTTCTAACTATACTGTCATCTAGTCGCTTCTTTGTTTTTTCAGCTTCAACTTCAATCCTTTGTCTTGCTCTCCTGATACTTTCATCGTATTTTCTTTTCCATTTCCTGATTAAATCTTTCATCGGTAAATTCGGAGTTTTGGGGATTGTTGAAGGTAGGTTGGGTTATCGACCGAATGTTAATTCATAAGGTGAGAATCCTGTGGTTTCATTCTTCATATTGTTGATAACAAAGTTTACGTACTTTAGATTTTCATCCCATTCTTTCGAGTTTTCGTTACATGAGGTTTTAATTAAATTTGTTAACGTAGAATGCATGCGCTCTATATTACCATTTGATTGGGGATGGAAAGCATTGGTTTTAATGTGTTTGATTTGTAAAGTCTTTTCAAACTCTTGCATCATGTTAAATATAAAGTTTGAACCTTGGTCAGTCAATATTGTTTTCGGAGCGCCGAAAATATAAATATAATGTTCAATTAAATTTTCTATTATTGTTCCAGAATCAGTTTCTTTCATTGGCATTAATATTGTGTACCTGGTCAACCTATCTTGGAGACTAAGCACGAATTTGTTTCCATTCTGCGTCACGGGCAGTGGTCCGTAATCGTCTAATGCAATTTTATCATTAGGTTCCAGCGGTACTTCTGGAAGGATACTTTCTGCTTGGTTTTTTATTCGAGTTGTTTTTTCAAGTTGACAAATAGCGCATTTCTTTACGTATTCTATTACGTTTTTGTCGATTTTCGTCCAGTGTCCGAGTTTACATACTTTGTCAAGAGTTTTGTGTTCTCCCAGGTGTCCGTTGTGCGATTCCTTCATGATGCTTTTTCTTTCTTCTTTTGTTAACTCTCTTTTATTGGAAAAGCAAAGGTGAAACTAATGATAGGGGTGACTTGAGGAGATGTATTTCATCATTTCTTGCACTGATTCTTTTTCTAGAGGAGTAACCAGGGGATCGTTTACCGTGATTCGTATTATACTGTAACCTTTATTTTTTTGTTGATTTACTATTTACGAAAGGAATGAAAGCCATTCTTTTTCGTTGTATTTTCCTAAATCAGTTTGTTATGAAATTCCATTGCTGACGCAAAATGCGATGTCATTTTGTTGAGATTTTGAGGTTAGAAGGCAGCCTATTCCAAGAGCGATCTGCTCGCAGGATTAGATTAAAGTTTTAACATTGCATTCCTCTTTCCCAGTTTAAGGTAAATAAGTAGTTTTTTTACAAAAATCTATATACAAAATATTTTTTCAATGAAAAATACCGAAAATGTACGTGTCAAAAAACTGTACGAAAATTCATGATTTTTCATGATACAAAAAAGCCAAAAATAACAATTTAAAAAACTTTTTTCACGAAATACACGAATTTTCAAACAAAAAGCGATAAACTTGGAAACCAAATAGAAAACTTTATATGTACAAGTAGATATTAAATTTTCAAAAAAAGAATTTTCCAATAAAGTACTTGTATTTTTTACCAAAGAAATAAAATTTTAAATATGATTATGAATCTCGAATTAATTAAAAGGATTTTTAAGCTGGAGAACCTGTATGATACAATCAAATAAAAAATGATTGTACTAAATATAAATCACACATAATTCTTCTGCTGCGTTATGGTAAAGATAACCTCGTAAACATAACCTCACACTCTACATGCATACATTTCTTACTTAACACTCATAAAATATTCCTCGCAAATCCGGGCATTTTCTAACTGACTTACACTTAAAGACCCACAGAGCAAAACACTCATGCACATTACCCTTTTTCTCTTTAATAATATAATAAGTTTACTTCTTGAAAGATCACTAGGCCCAAGACGAGATTTTCCCACAAACTTTTGATTTCCATCAATTATGCCTCTTGGAATCCGAAAAAACCTTGTGCCAAGGTGCACAACACTGTAATTCTTACACCTTATTACAAAAAAATATTTCACCATTTTAGTTCCTTTATTTTAAAAGCTCCAACAGCTTCTAAAAGTATTATTCCTTACTTTTATACCCTCGGGGGTTCGGCCCTTTAAATTTGTATGGCTTAAGGGCATGCTCTTCGGTGACCACGCGATAAACGTGAACGTTTATGTACATCAATATATTTGTAATTTTAAAGATAGTTTATTTATAAATTGATGAAATAGGATATTACCATTGGAGTTATAGCACTTTGCAGATCATTTTTGATTTGATGCATTTCAGATTTTTTGATTCGCTCATATCGAGCAGTGACACCAATTTTAGAATGAATCGTCTAAACCTTGAAAAAAATTAATAAAAGAAATCAAATTTGCACATTCGTTGCAAATCAACAAATAATTATCTGCACACACGTAACCTATCATTATTTTTTGTCAATTTTTAGCGATTTCTAGTGTGGAAAAGTAAAAACTTTGAACGTCGATAAAGTCGAGATGAAGTGACTAAGTTTGTTCATAAAATGTTTGTGTAGAATGATTTTCATTTTTTTTGTCTTAAAAATTAAAGATAAATTTCAAATTGGAAACATAGCAACACCAGCAATGTGCTAAAATTTACTCTTCGTAGTTCTCCAACCAACTTCCATAATTCTTGACATTGAATCGATCAGCTGATAACTATTGTTGACAGTGAACCAACCGGCGGGACTCAGCGTCGGAATCGCCTTGTCTTTCGCCCCCGGGCGGAATTTTTATTCTCCAGTACAACAAATCCACAATACTTTATCGACGTTAAAAGTTTATTTCCCATTCCTATAGTATTTTACTAGAAAACTTTCTTCGTAATTATAAACATTTTAATATATACAAACATTCCTTAGTGCTTTCTGTGTTACTTCCTGAATCCTGAGCACGATATCTAAATCCGGTCGACGTAGTGAGGACCAAAAAAAATGAAAATTATTTCATTCTTTACATAAAAATTTCATGAACTAACTTAGTCACGTGATCTCGAATTTATCGACGTTCAAAGTTTCTTTTTTTTCTCTGCTAGAAGTCGCTAAAAATTCTTCAAAAATAATGATAGGTTACATGTGTGCAGATACTTATTTGTTGATTTGCAACTAATGGGCAAATTTTACTGCTTCTATTAATTTTTTTAAAGGTTTAGATGATTTATTCAAATTTTAAACACGATATCTCAATCCGTGTGGACACAGTGAACACAAAAAAAAATGGTCATAACCGGTGACTAGTTTGGTCAAGTGGTCACCAAAGAGCATGCCCTTAATGAGAAGGCTCTACTCTATGCTCGCATTGCATCTGTGCGGCTGCAGGAGCATTAGTAGCAGTACATTTAAATAAGTGCCCAACAAAGTATAAGGATGATATCACTTACAGCTTGAAAAATCTATTCGAAATAAGAAAAAATTGAAAGTTATCTGCACATAACTTTGTTCAAAACTATTTACTAAATGATCAGAAAATATTTTATTGGTTAAAAAAGTATTAAAAGATATTATTCCATTGGTGGTAATAGTCCATTATAGCAATAAGAAAATAATTTAATGTTTGTATTAATTTAACAGCATTCAAACAGGTCAACATATATTGGACTTTAATTTAATTTCAATACTTTCCTTTTCTTAAACGTTAAATTCCTAAATTTAATTTAATCGGAAAGAAAAAAACAAGAAATTTCAAATCAGTAAATATTTGGCGCTAAAAATAAATAAAATACGAAATATTATTTATTAAATTTTATCTCAACAGTCAAACGTAAAGTTCGTTAATATGTACTCATGAAAAAGAGTCTGGATAAAAATAATTATAATTCAAACTGCATGCATTCATGTGCTTCAGTTGTCTCTATATTCAAGAATCACAATTAAATGACACATTTCTAACTAATCAACATAAGTTTCACATTTTGTTTATTTATGTAAAATTTTTTCATCTGGCATGATTTATAATTAGAAAAAAATTTTTTTTTTGAATTGTGCTTACATCTATAGCTTGCGTATTTTTGAATAGAGACAACAAAACTATATGTTTAAATATATTTATGAAATAAATCTTAAGTAATAATATTTAGAGATTCGCAATAAAAGATTGATTCGTGATGCAAATGGAAATACTCATGCCTCCAGACATGAATTCTGTATTACGAATGCAGCTATTAAAGAAAACACAAAGAGCGACTATCCGAATGCAGAATTTATACATTTGGAAATTACAAAAAAACGGCGATTGTCCTCTCTACTTAAAAAATGTATTTTATTTATTGAAAGTTTAAAATATTTAAAAATATTTAAGTACGCATTATTCAATTATGATTTATGTTTCGTTAATTCGGTCGCTGTTGTCTTTTTGTTCCTCTCTGAATACGCTTCTGGGTCTCATCAAACCACTTTTTCATTTGATCTTCGACACTGCTCTCAGTAGAAGCGGTTACCATGAGACAAACAGCTCCTGCAAAAATTATGAATTCATGAATATTGTTTTAATTTTATTACGAATTTTAGTAATCATTACGTTTTCAAATAAACAAATAATAATTATAATTTAAAATTGTTTTTCCTCTTCGCTATGATACTTACGAATTATGTATGTCGCAAGTTTCTTGTATTTAAAATAATTTTTATGAACTTATGTGAAAAAAATGAATCGTTTTTTTCACACGAAGTAACATTTTTGCTTGTTTTTTTTTAGCTTTTATAATTCAATTTTGCTGTAAATCCTGAAAAAAGTACAAAATAACAGAAACCAAAAAAACCTGAATCAGAACATTAAAAAACTTCTTCGTTAAAAAAATCTGGTGGTCCTGAAAAGGGCCAATTTTTGTCCTAAAAAGGACAAATTATCTTCATGTAAATAAATGCTCTAGTACCTCATTGAGGATAGAAATATGTAATTGCTTCTAAAAGGCTAAAAAAAATGTCGTCGTTGCTGTTGAACACATTTCTCCAAACATACTCAACTAAATAATGTTCAGTCCGGCTGACATTTTTCCGAGCACTAAGACTTGCAGTATCAAGATTATATTCAATTTTGCGAAATTGAAAAAGATCCCCTCCCTTGCATTCGCCTTTTTCCTACAATCGTTTTTACCGTATTGATATACAAGATTTTGTTTTCCATTTTTTTTTTAATGGAAATTACCCCCACGTAAACGACAAAACTTAGTTTTTTGAAGAAACCCCCAATAAACAAGAAAGTTTATCAGACCGGTTTGTTCCATTTCCAGGTTAAAATTTCTCAAACTCTTTAGAAATTCCATCCATGTTTTTAAATGCTTCAAGTCTGAATTTGAAATTCATCAAATTTAAACACTACTTTTCTCTGCACTTCAAGTCTGAGTTCATACTTGATCATATTCTAAAACTTCTTTGCTCTGCACTGCCTCTTCTATCTTTTTCTAATGTATCCCTTTCTAATTGCATCTGCTACTGCTTCCTCCATGGTTCGTATCCGTGTTCGCTGTATCTTGAAGAAGTCTGTACTGCCGGGAATCGACTCTGACGGAACAATAGGCCCCCAGCGAGCAGGTCAAGGGGCTGGTTACGAACCATGGAGGAGAGATATATTTAAATACAAAACATGATCTCATTTTTAACCACAGTTGCCTAAGACATCGCCGCCATTTGCCATCAGCACTGAACGATAGTTTAGATTACAAGCGACTTTAACGAAACGATAACACTGGACCTGGATGAAACGTAAGAATAATAGAAACTGCAAGGTTAGGTGCGGCACTGCTGTGCTGAATTTATCAGATACACATGAGCAATGCGCGCACATAATCGCACCACATTCATGCAGTCCTGCCATGTATTACTTTCGCCCCGCCTGCTGATACGCGGCTAGAATAGGCTACTTCTGCTTTGTTCAAGAGGATCAACCCAGTGATCCCAGATCTGAAACGAGACGTGGTCCAATAATATCACAGGTCTATGTCCGTGTGAATATAGTATGAGAGGATGTAAATGACTGGGTTGCGCGCGCAACCCATTCCTCCTCTTCTGTATTTGAAAACTCGAAGGTGTACGATTGCCGGTCGGAACACTTTGGCGGTTCTATTTACATCTCTATCTGCTTTGAAAGAAAACGAAGAGGTTGGGATTTAATATTTCCATATTTCGATGCTGGCGATTTTCATAATCTGAATACTTCGCGCGCCTGTTTATATGCGTATATTTGGAGGTTACGGTATTTCAAGTATAAAATATAAATTATATAT
>NC_046661.1:3308388-3315285 GCF_010883055.1 Belonocnema kinseyi | reverse complement strand
GATGACTTCATGCAATTTTGGATCAATGTGAGTAATACAAAAAAATGGCATACTTGAAAACTGTTCCGCGGTATGCTGCCGCATAACGCCCGAGTGCGAGCAATTTTTGTTATTCTTTTTAAATATTTTACAATTCTCAAAAAGCTTTTTTTTAATCTGCAAAAATCTATATCGTGTTTCAATTTATTTGAAATAATTAGTTTCAAATTAATTTTTAATCTTTTTTTAAATTAAAATTGCAGCGTTCAAACTTAAAATTAAGCTTATTGCAAATTTAACAATTCAAGGCTTTCTATTTCGAACCATTCTGTTCAAATTTGTACAGTTTTAAACAGTTGTTTGTAATGGATTGTTTTAAATGAACGGTAAAATATTTCTGATAATTTACGAATTTTTCTTGTTTTAATTAAAAAATTTCAAATTGAATATATTCAGAATAAAATTTTTTTAGACAACGAAAAAACAAAAAATTCTACTGTAATTTGAAAAAAAATTCGGAAAAAAATAAAAAAGAGGAAAGAAAAATAAGAAGGCATTTATTATTCAAAATAAGGTTCCAGATGACCATGTAATGATTTCTTTGGATCTTATTGTAATGTTCTCGAGTATACCCCTTGAATTAGTTAAGCCGCAAATTTTGAATAGATGGAATAATATAAAAAACTCGTACTCGAAGAGTAACTCGACCTTTTATTGAAAGGATGGTTTTTATTATGGAGTCAACTTATTTTAAATTTAATGGATCTTTTTATAGACAGAGGTCTGGTACTCCCATAGGTTCAGCCATTTCTCCGATTTTAGCAGAAATAATTATGGAAGATTTGGAGTTTTTTGTTTTTGGGAAATTAGATTTTGTTTTGCCTTTTTATTTTCGGTTGGTTGACGATACCTTATTAATTGTTCCTCTTAAAAAATTGCAGATGGTCATTGATACTTTTAACAGTTTTCATCAAAAACTTCAATTTACTCATGAAATAGAACAGAATAATAGAATCAGTTTTTTGGACATAGAAGTAATTAAGGGTTGGGATGGTAATATTATTACCAATTGGTATAGAAAAAATACATATTCAGGTAGAATTTTAAATTTCCTTTCTGCTCATCCCTTTCAAAACAAAATTGTAGTAATTAAAAACTTAGTTGACAGAGCTCTAGGTTTGTCCAATTTTTCATTTCACACAAGAAATTTGAATATTGTTAGGAATAACCTTTTTCTGAATCGTTATGCACAAAAGTTAATTGAGAAACACATTGCAATTAGAGCTGAACAAATCAAAAACAAACAGAGTAATAATTTGCTTGCTGATAATTAGAAAGAGTTAAAGGAATACAGTTCATTTAATACCTTTGTTCTTCCGTTTTTTGGTCAAATTTCTAAAACTATTGAACATATCTTTAAAAAAATTTTAATTCATACTATTTTCCGTATATCATTTAAAATGGATTCAGTGATAAATGTTTGCAAAGATCCTTTAGATAATTTTGATAAGGGTGGTGTTGTTACAAGAGTGTTCTTGCCAGACATACAAAGGCATTTGTTGATGTTGACCGTGAGTTTGACTGGGATAATGTCCAAATTTTTCATTATGAAAGTAATAAGAGAAAGAGGGAATTCATGGAAATGCTTTATATTAAAAAACAAAAAATTTATCTATTCATTTAAAAACCGATTTGGATAAGTTGAACAAAAGTTATGCTAATATGATTAATTATATTTAACGAAGCTGTTTCATGAACTCTGTTTTTCTTTTACTTTCTGTATTTCTGATGTAATTGTGACAGATATTTATATTGTGTTTACAACAGATTGGCCTACTGACCCTCATTCGATTCTCAGGTATCAAAGAGAGAGCACCTGTTCGTGGGTGCTGTCAATTTTTACCATTTAAATTTTTCTTGCCTCGATAAGGGTACTGTACGAGTACCGAAACGTTGGTTATGCAATGTTATTAATTTTTAATTTGCATTTTTAATGTTATTTTAATGTAATTGGATGATAATAACAATAAAACGACAAAAAAAGAAAAAGAGAAGGAAGGGGATGTGGTTGGATGCCTTCTCATTTTTCTTTCCTCTTTTTTATTTTTGTCCGACATTTTTTTTTCAGATTACAATAGAATTTGGAGTTGAATATAATATTATTATAATCGGTATAATATAATATTCAATTATATTTCTGCAACAACATAAAGAACAAAAATTCGATCTTATTACCTTCACGATCACCATGAACTTGTCTAAGTGGATTTCTGGTAGCAAACGGATTTGTATATCTGAAATGAGATTTATCCGACGGATTGAAGTAATGTTCTCTTCCACCTGCCATAGGATCAAAATGCAAATTAAATTCACAGAATTGCATTACAGAAATATACAAGGTATTATTTAATTTTTTTTTAAATTACTATCACCTGCGGAAAATGTATCTTGTGGTCTGTCAGCACCGTGCCTGAAATCTATCAATTAAAATAGATGAGAAATTCTACATATTGTCATAAAACTTTATGTATGTTAGGGGCATGTGATACTTTGTCATGTGTTCAATCGGGTTCACTTCACGTGGCTTTTCTTTTAAAAAACTGAAATTTTTAAAAGACTGAATTCGGAGATTCTATAAAATAGTCTTACGGACCACATGTTAGGGATGTCAGGGAACTAAGGGAAATGTCAGGGAAAAAGAAATTTGTCATGGAAGTCAGGGAAATGTCAGAGAAATGAAGTAGCTGTGGCGCCACTGAGTTGTCGAACCCTAATCAATACATGCTGCCATATAAAGCGCTTCAATATTTTGCCCATAATGTTATTGAAACCTTATTTGATTTTGTAATACTTTTATATCAGGAAAAGTCGTCTAAATGTCAGGAAATTTTTAGGGAATTATCAGCAAAATTGGAAAATTCAATCTTGTGGCCACCCTGGTAGCACTTGTCACGTCGTGACTTACTTAGCTCAGATAATTTTATCTCCCTACAAATATTTTAACGAAAAGTGGATCGAATGTGTCAATCACTTTCAGCATAGGGTCAGAATAAGCGGAATATCGGACAAACTTTGTAGCAAATCATATTTAAGGATTTGCATCCCCTTCATTTGATAGGCGGAGGCTCATACGGGGCAAATATTATATCACTCTACAAATTCTGCTAAGCCTTGACATGCTTTCTGCAATTCATATACTAAACTAATAAGAAGCACGAGTGATCAATATAGAGGCGGAGACACATACAGGGGGAAACACAACGTCCAACCCACGGAGTCTGTTAAACCTCGAGATGTTTCCTGAAATTCGTATACCGAGGTACTATTTACTGAGAATTCATATTAGTCTCTGTTTGTCAGATTACTAAGCAGTGCCCGAATTCTAGAAAGACTAATGAGACTACTGTAGCGAATACCGTAGTGACGACCAGAGACGACTAAAGACAACCAGTTATTTACTCATTGTGAGTTTCGGCGATAGCAGGCATAACAACTTGGTTGTCTGTCTTTTTTTCTTGCAACATGAATAAGTGAATAAGTATTGTTTTTAATATATAACAATTTAATTTAACCAAAGCAGACGAATTAAAAAAAAGAGGAATCCTTAACCAAAACTGATAGATTTTTACCAAATAGTTCATTTTTCAAGAAGAGAGATGAATATTAAACAATATAATAAAATCCTCCACGAAAAAATATTGATTTTTCATTACTAAACAGTTGCATTTTTAACCAAAAAAGATTAAATTTCTACAGAAGATGAATTTCCAGAAAAATAGTTATATTTTCAACCAAGAAAGACTTCAGTTAAAATATTAACACCAAAATATGATGTTTCAACAAGGGAGTTGATTTTAAACCAAATAATTGACTTTTGTGCTAAAATGAATTAATTATCAAGCTAAAAGGACAAATTTTCAACAAAACACGTTGTATTTTCAATAAAAAAAGCTTCCTTTTTACAGAAAAGGTTCATTTTAAATCACGTAGATGCCTCAACAAGTGACACGTGTAACCGATGTGAACTTGACATACATCCCCTCCTAGAGAAATATCTGCACGAAGGATGCTTACCTGGACACGATTCCCTTGTTAGACTAAATCTCCCAACCACACCCAGAATATAAAATAATACATTTCGGGGGGGGGGGGGGGGGGGGGGGGGGGTGACACTCACTCTTGGGTCTGATATGAGTCTACGTTACAACCACTCTTCAAAGTTTCATCAGGTTGCAACCGCCTTCTGAAAACAGATCAGTTTCCGTCATATCCTCCATTTTTCCTTTCAGCCCTTAAGTCAGTGACCGTTACTAAACCATCGTTGTTCGTCACGTTCTTCAGTGCAAGTTTCGTCTTGTTCTCCATCACGGTTTTTCCCACACAAGGAGCCCTGCTCCCGTATCTATTCTCATCCAGTCTACTGTTCCATTCAACGGCATTTTCAGTTAAGATTAAGATCACTTATTTTCATTCCTTCCCATTTTTGGTTGTGTTCTCCTTTCCTTCAATACATAAATTGTGTTCTTTCAGGAACACAACCGAGGGAAAAGCAAAATTATCATCACTTCCGCATTCCAGTATCAAATCACTTTTAATAAAATCAATTTATTCACAAATTGTAATTTATTTAAGGATACTAAATAAACTTAATTGATTATATGCAAATTTGGGTTTCACTACCAATCATTTGGCCTTTTCCTGTTCCCTCAGTACAGAGCCTTCCGCTCTGTAGATAACTCAGGAGAGTAAAATATAAAATATAAATACAGACCGGTTCCGCCCTTTAGGACATAACACACTTTAGAATAATTATGGGAGAGAATTATAACACACATAACCTCAAAATACACACACACACACATCAAATTTAGCAAAATAAAAGTTGTTTGAATTAACCTACAAAAAAAAGAGTCCGCGGACATCCGTTAGTATGTTCGCTATTATTCCTCAGATTTTGAAGACAAAATCTTTATTATTGTATGAACAAAGCCGAGGAAATCTAACAATGATAAAATCGATACAATTTCCTAAGCATCACAAATATCAATCAAATTTATCAAATTTTTTTTAATCAACCCGCATATAAAGAATCCGTGGACGTCCGTTAACATGTTCACTATCATGTCCCAAATTTTTAAGACAAAATCTTCATTCTTATAAGCAAGATGCAAGATGGGCATTTAACTTGTTTCAATTTGGATTATACGATAAATTTTCCATTAGAATGTCACGGAGTAATTGCAATAGTTTTGTCATCGTTAAAAGCTTTAAAAATCATAATACCTATCATTTACATAGGCAAAAGGAGGCTTCAATCACATCTTCTTTTAGTAGCACTTGATGGGCGTTACCCGTCGGTAACTAAGAATTTTTGCAGGGTGCTAGCGCCACACAGTGGGAACTTGAGAAAACAAGGCTACGAAGCAAGTGGCAACATACTATTGAAGCGATTATTCATGCGGTTGAAGTCACCTTCAGCAGAAGTTAATGACATATTTTAAAACTTTTAACGCTTCAAAAGTACTATTAAAATTACTCCATGGCATTTTAATGGAAAATTTAATGTAGAATCTGAATTGTAACAAGTTGAATACCCATCTAGCTGTTTTTTTTTTAGATTCTGTAGCACGATACGGAAGGAATACTATGTGGATACTATCAGGATACGCCGTAGAGCATCCTTTCCGTTCACTCGGTTCTCTAGGGCTTACACTGGTAAAATCGATAATTTTCTAACTATGACATGCCTGTAACAAAATTACTTACTAATATCTTCTTCTATATTTTCAACATCGTCTAGGTATACTGACCTATTTCTTCTTCTATACTGTCGATGTTATCTTGGTATAATACTCTTCCGTTATGTGTTAAATAGAAATAGTTCAATCAAATTAAAATTTTCTCACTTCCACCCGGAAAGCAGTACTGAAACATAACTGAAATTTACAACATTTCATAACACCAGTATACAAAAAGTATTATTTAAACTTTAGCTAAGTCCATCTGTTTTCTAGATGATATCTCGTATGAACTATCCTCAACACTACTGGAGTTAGTGTCTGTAAGACATAAATTAATAGCAATAATCCTTGAATACATTCATTTTTTCGTTTAAATTGAAGCTCGCATGTTTCTCGTATGTTTTTTTTTTAAATAAAACTGCCTTCCCGCAGGAACCAGCATGAAGTTCTCCCTCCTGTATCCCCTTGAATGGAAATGCTTTATCGTTTTTTCACACGCTATTGATTTTGCACTCAAGATAAAAATGAGTACATTTTAAAAAACGTGATCAAAAAATTGACAATAATTAATTTTTAATTGCCTCGTTTCGAGATCTAAATTTAAGAGCACTTCAATTTGTAATTGTTTGATTTGTGAAGCTCCCAATTCAAAATAATATGATTTTTTAAGTTTCTAGAATGATTAAAATTTGAAGTATTACAATTTAAGATACTCTGATTTTAAAAGATAAAAGTGACATTGAAATCTTTTAATTCAAATATCTCAGCTTTTGCTATAGAAAAATCTCCAATCGCTTCGGATATCACTTGATATCACAGGATATAATAAATACTTGATAATAATTTTTGAGATGTTTATAACTTCTACAATGATAATTGTTGAGCTTTAAAAGCTTAAATTCTAAAATATTTGTGTGAGGATCTATTAGTTTTCAAATTCTCTATCAGGGACGTTACAAATTTCTGAATGTATAATTCCGATTTGTATTGATATTTTTCAATTTTAAAGTCTTCTTATGAATTAACTCATATACGAAGCATTTTTTCTCATCTTCCTCAAGTAGAAATTGAAGAGTAAAAATGTACAACAAACTCTCGCGTTCAGTCACCCCGTTCTCAGCCTTCCTAGAATCGCTGGCTCCCACAGTTTCTCAGGGGAGCAAACCGAAAGCTGTTG